>NC_090649.1:112518840-112818840 GCF_040937935.1 Hyperolius riggenbachi | reverse complement strand
GCCACTCTGCCACCAGCTATTACGTCAAACAATAGTTGCTCACATTACTCCTCCATTCCTCCTGCTGCTGCTGCTGTCTGTCTGTGTTTCCCACTGCCAGGGTACACAGATTTACCTTCTGCTGCCACTCTGCCACCAGCTATTACGTCAAACAATAGCTATATCTGTCTGTGTAATTTGTTGTAAAAACAAAACAAATAAACCAAAAAAAAAAAAAGGTTTAATTTTTCTGAGGTGCCCGGGTTGAAAACTGTGTTGTCCCAGTTGTGTATTGGACACGATGTGGGCTGCCCGACCGCTGTCTGGGACCTCCTGCTGTGTTTATTTACAGCCCTGGTATCACCGCTAGGTACCAGGGCTATTATGTCACGCTGCCTGCCTGGCCTGCTGCCACACTCACACTACTCCTCCATTCCTCCTGCTGCTGCTGCTGTCTGTCTGTGTTTCCCACTGCCAGGGTACACAGAATTTCCTTCTGCTGCCACTCTGCCACCAGCTATTACGTCAAACAATAGTTGCTCACATTACTCCTCCATTCCTCCTGCTGCTGCTGCTGTCTGTCTGTGTTTCCCACTGCCAGGGTACACAGATTTACCTTCTGCTGCCACTCTGCCACCAGCTATTACGTCAAACAATAGCTATATCTGTCTGTGTAATTTGTTGTAAAAACAAAACAAATAAACCAAAAAAAAAAAAAGGTTTAATTTTTCTGAGGTGCCCGGGTTGAAAACTGTGTTGTCCCAGTTGTGTATTGGACACGATGTGGGCTGCACGACCGCTGTCTGGGACCTCCTGCTGTGTTTATGTACAGCCCTGGTATCACCGCTAGGTACTAGGGCTATTATGTCACGCTGCCTGCCTGGCCTGCTGCCACACTCACACTACTCCTCCATTCCTCCTGCTGCTGCTGCTGTCTGTCTGTGTTTCCCACTTCCAGGGTACACAGAATTTCCTTCTACTGCCACTCTGCCACCAGCTATTACGTCAAACAATAGTTGCTCACATTACTCCTCCATTCCTTCTGCTGCTGCTGCTGTCTGTCTGTCTTTCCCACTGCCAGGGTACACAGATTTACCTTCTGCTGCCACTCTGCCACCAGCTATTACGTCAAACAATAGCTATATCTGTCTGTGTAATTTGTTGTAAAAACAAAACAAATAAACCCCCCCCAAAAAAAAAAGGTTTAATTTTTCTGAGGTGCCCGGGTTGAAAACTGTGTTGTCCCAGTTGTGTATTGGACACGATGTGGGCTGCACGACCGCTGTCTGGGACCTCCTGCTGTGTTTATGTACAGCCCTGGTATCACCGCTAGGTACCAGGGCTATTATGTCACGCTGCCTGCCTGGCCTGCTGCCACACTCACACTACTCCTCCATTCCTCCTGCTGCTGCTGTCTGTCTGTGTTTCCCACTGCCAGGGTACACAGAATTTCCTTCTGCTGCCACTCTGCCACCAGCTATTACGTCAAACAATAGTTGCTCACATTTCTCCTCCATTCCTCCTGCTGCTGCTGCTGCTGTCTGTCTGTGTTTCCCACTGCCAGGGTACACAGATTTACTTTCTGCTGCCACTCTGCCACCAGCTATTACGTCAAACAATAGCTATTTCTGTCTGTGTAATTTGTTGTAAAAACAAAACAAATAAACCAAAAAAAAAAAGGTTTAATTTTTCTGAGGTGCCCGGGTTGAAAACTGTGTTGTCCCAGTTGTGTATTGGACACGATGTGGGCTGCACGACCGCTGTCTGGGACCTCCTGCTGTGTTTATTTACAGCCCTGGTATCACCGCTAGGTACCAGGGCTATTATGTGACGCTGCCTGCCTGGCCTGCTGCCACACTCACACTACTCCTCCATTCCTCCTGCTGCTGCTGCTGTCTGTCTGTGTTTCCCACTGCCAGGGTACACAGAATTTCCTTCTGCTGCCACTCTGCCACCAGCTATTATGTCAAACAATAGTTGCTCACATTCCTCCTCCATTCCTCCTGCTGCTGCTGCTGTCTGTCTGTGTTTCCCACTGCCAGGGTACACAGATTTACCTTCTGCTGCCACTCTGCCACCAGCTATTACGTCAAACAATAGCTATATCTGGCTGTGTAATTTGTTGTAAAAACAAAACAAATAAACCAAAAAAAAAAAAAAAAAAAGGTTTAATTTTTCTGAGGTGCCCGGGTTGAAAACTGTGTTGTCCCAGTTGTGTATTGGACACGATGTGGGCTGCACGACCGCTGTCTGGGACCTCCTGCTGTGTTTATTTACAGCCCTGGTATCACCGCTAGGTACCAGGGCTATTATGTCACGCTGCCTGCCTGGCCTGCTGCCACACTCACACTACTCCTCCATTCCTCCTGCTGCTGCTGCTGTCTGTCTGTGTTTCCCACTTCCAGGGTACACAGAATTTCCTTCTGCTGCCACTCTGCCACCAGCTATTACGTCAAACAATAGTTGCTCACATTACTCCTCCATTCCTCCTGCTGCTGCTGCTGTCGACCGAATTCGAATAATTTACTATTCGAATTTGACCAAACTCGAATTATAAAAAGGGGTATCCGAGCATCACTAGCTACAATCGCTGCATGTTGCGGCGATAGGTCGCCCGTGAGTATGGGCCGTTGCACGGGCGCGCACCCCAAACCGTCGCTCGTCGCTGCTGTCGCTGGGCAATTGGCGCAGTCAATCGCCTGCCGACAGTTGCCGCCGCAACTCCGCCGCAGCTGTCGCTAGTCCGCGTGAGTATGCGGACTAGCAATAGCAACCTCTCACTGCAATACGGCGCTTCCAGCGGCGGGGGAGGAACGTCGGCGACAGCTTCCATCGCAGAGCTGGTCCCTCTTCCGCGTGTGTACGCGGAGGGACCTGGCGACGAGCTGTCGATGAGCTGTCGCCGGCCTGTCGCGCACACGCTCACGCGTGCTGGCGACAGGCCACTTTTGCAGCCCGTGAGTACGGGCCATTAGAGTGTACAGTGCAGCTGTGCTTGTGTTTTGTGTGCAGACTGCAGATCCTGGAACAGGCAGATCCTGGAACAGGCCGTGCTAATTACTACACAGTCAGTATTCAAATATTGATGGCAGCAAAATTAGTGGCATTAAGGAGTAAGCTGTAAGAATTTTAATGTCATTGTGCTTTTTTAAAACAGAAGGTATTTGCAATGATTAAGCATTAAAGCGAGCGGAAGCTCGGCATCAAAATCAGGTACTCACCTTGAGAGAGGGAAGCCTCAGGATCCTATTGAGAATTCCCTTATTACTGAGATGTCACCCATTGCTGAGCATGGCTCCCCTCCAGATCGGGGCTGCACTCCTTCCTGTCTAGCAGCATGGCTGCGCAGTAGACACATGAGCACGGCCACGCATGTGCAGTAGCACGGAGCCCCACTGCAAGAAGAGGAGCTACGCGGCCCCGACCTGATTACTAACAATGCCTTGTCGCTAATCTTCCGGGGGGTCGTGTTTAGCAACAGGGGGCACTAGAATGCAGTAGGATAGGATCCTGAGGCTTTCCTCTGTTTAGGTAAGTATCTCATTTTGTACCTGAGCTTCGGCTCGGATACACTTTAAGAGAGCAATTGTGGTTTCCCATAATGCATCACTTCTGAAGATTCAAATCATCTGTTTATGCCCCTGGAAGCAAGACTGCACTTCCACTACTGCTGGTGAGGCTTTTTGGTCACTTTAAGCCCTTTATACTTTCCTAGTGGTTCTGGGACACCATGAGCTGCATGGGTAATCTGCTGTGGGAAATGACAGCCATTGTATGATAGACATGAGAAGAAGTACTGTAGGTTATAGTAGCAGGCAGGACAGTAGAGCACAACAGCAGAGGAATTCAAGGTCGAGCAGGACTGTTAGAAAGAGAACAGAGCACAAATTTACCACATGCGAGTTATATCATATTTTGATTCATTTTTGATCCGATCATTATTATTGCAGCCAGCCAAGCTTATCAGCAACAGCTGTGCTGTGTTTCCATGCAGACTGTCCATTGGGGAGCACTGTAATAACAGCGCAGGAGATTTGGGCGTAGCCGCCGCAACCATAGACCGTAATAAGAATTACAGCTATGCAGCGCACAGAGTGTAACTTTGGCGCTGTCAGAAGACGGAGCTGAAGTTACATTTAAAACACTGTAATTCGGCTTCCAACAATAGCGGAAAGCTGAATTACATCATTCCTTACTATCCATGGCGGCCGGGAGGGGGGAATAGTAATTAACATGGCCGGGACTTGTGCAGCAGAGGGATAAGCGATACTGGCTGTATCCCTTGCCCAAGTCTCCTGGCGGCCAGTTATCTCATACGCCCGTGAGGGCATCCGGAGCTGTCAGTGTCAGGGCAGACACAGGCGCTAAGTACAATTGACCCAAGCGGCCACTTGGAGCCTTACCGACTTCAGGGGCTGCCCTGCCTGACCCCAGATCAGCCAGTCAGACCTGCAGATCAGTGCAGCAATGGGGAGAGCGGTGCACAGTGACCACAGACTTCAGATGTGAAAGTGACATCACTTGTCACTTCCTGCATTTGAAGTGAGTTGCATGGTTACAGTGCACTGTTCTCCCCTCAGGTCCCATGCTGATCTTCAAGACTAACTTGTGATGTGCTGATCTGGAGGTCGGTCTTCGCACTGAACTGGAGGTCTCAAACTGAGTAGCAGGGAATAAGGGGAAAGGGGGACACCTTCAGCTACCTAATGGGGGGAGAACGACTACCTATAATGGGGACAACTTTAGCTACCTGGCTGTGAGGGGGTTACCTATACAGTGGGTCTCCTTTGGCTACCTGTGAGCTAAACTATCTATACTAAGAGACACCTTGGCTACCTAAGGAAGGGGGGGGGGATACCTATACTGAGGGACACCTTTGGCTACCTAATGGGAGTTGGATTACCTATACTGGGGGACTCCTTTGGCTAACTAAATGGAAAAACACTAAGGGACACCTTTGGCTACCTATGGGGGAGGGAACACTTAGGGAACTACCTATACTGAGGGAAACCTTTGACTACCTATACTGGGGGTGGCTACCTATACTGGGAACACCTTTGCCAACCATGGGTGGGAGACTACCTACATTGGGAGACACCTTTGGCTACCTATGGGGAGACTACCTTTACTGAGGGACAACTTTTACTACCTATACTGGGGATGACTACTTATACTGGGGAAGACCTTTGGCTACCAATGTAACAATCCAGCCCCGCAATCCCGTCTACAAGACGTTAAAAGATCGGTTGCTGGATCGTCAGAAGAAGGTAGTAATGTGACAGAGCGTGCCAATCCCGTCTAATCTGCTCCCGTTAGCATTAGCAGGAAGTACGGCGAGCAGACTGACAAAGATTGGTCGCAACGCTGTCGACAATATGTAATGTGACAATCACTCACCAATCCCGTATTACTAGGCCACTGTTGCCATGCAGGTCTCATGCCCTAGAGACTTCTGGAGGCACATTCACTGTGTGCATAGTAAACGGTTAAGATTGGTTGGAGGTGCCCATGCATGTACAATTCCAATTGTATGTATCACGGCTCTGCCTGTTCAGTAAGCCAGCACCTATTCAGTAAGGAGTTCTATGGGCAAGACTCCCTAACACTGCCTACTGAGTGCGCTCTAGTGGCTGCCTCGCAAGCGCTTTGAGTCCGATAGGAGAAAAGCGCTATACAAAAAAAGGTATTATTATTATTAAAGGTATGTACAATCGGTAAACAAAAAAATATCGATTTCGTGCTGGAAATCGGTAATTTCACTGCCACCACTCTCTCGTGTTCAGGGAGGAAAGAGACTCCCGCTAGCTATTCCTAGTAAGAAGAAAACGGTTATTTACAACCTAGCTAGCAAATCAACAATTTATAAGAAAATAATAAAACAATGCGGTAGTATGATTCTCCAGAGAGCAGATTCTTTGTAGCAGCAATCAGATGACCAGAACAGGCACAAGACTGAACAATAAAATTGTTAAGTTAATTCTAAAAACTACATACACACAGCATACTTTAGCACACAGATAAATATACCTGTCCGGCAGAACGAATTGGTTTGATAGAAAGAGAGTAGATATGAAAGAGAAACAGAATGTCTTAGAATACAGTTCAAATACCTTTATTGGTAGTCCATGCGGCAATCACAAGTCTTTGGAGAAAGTCCAAGATGGCCGATTGCCATAGCGGCCAAGAGGCCCTTTTGTGTGAATTAATCCAAGGGATTTTTGCCAATGTCCAGCTGGCTGTCAGATGTTATTAGACAAAAATTCCAGATGAAGGACTTTGGACCCTGGGCAACCTGGGCCCGGTTAAGTTATACCCCTCACTTCAGCAAGGAGGAGTTAGGGCGGGGATCACACACCTCTTTGAAACCTGAGAGGAGCCAGCCCTTTTTCATGGAGACCGAAATATCTCTAAATCAGGATATGAGTTGTATCTCCAGAACCGTACAGGTTATGTTAAATCTAATAACATTTTCAGGTTGTTCAGAAATTTTCAAAACCAATGTTATGAAACTTGATACACAGCTGTCCCCCTGGGGGAGACAGGAGCGATCCGCTGGCATAGGCTGAAGCCTATGACAGCCGATTGCTGTCATAGGCTGCCGCTGGTTTATGAAAATAATAAAAAATATGCATTATTTATTCAAAAATAAAAATAATAAATATTTATTTAAAAAAAAATAAACATCCTGGAAGAGATCATTGCCCACCAACAGAAAGTTGTGTAGGTGGGCAGAAAAGGGGGGAGGGAATATCACTTATGTGCTGAGTTGTACAGCCCTGCAGCGGGGCCTTAAAGCTGCAGTCGCCTATTTTGTAAAAAATGGCCTAGTCTTTAGGGGGGGTTTAAGCCTGTAGCCCTTAAGTGGTATATATATATATATATATATATATATATATATATATATATATATATATATATATATATATATATATATATATATATATATATATATATATATATATATATATATATATATATATATATATATATATATATATATAGTGGCTTTCAAAAGTATTCAGCCCCCTTGAAGTTTTCCACGTTTTGTCACATTACTGCCACAAACATGAATCAATTTTATTGGAATTCCACGTGGAAGACCAATACAAAGTGGTGTACAAGTGAGAAGTGGAACGAAAATCATACATGATTCCAAACATTTTTTACAAATCAATAACTGCAAAGTGGTGTGTGCGTAATTATTCAGCCCCCATTTGGTCTGAGTGCAGTCAGTTGCCCATAGACATTGCCTGATGAGTGCTAATGACTAAATAGAGTGCACCTGTGTGTAATCTATGGTCAGTACAAATACAGCTGCTCTGTGACGACCTCAGAGGTTGTCTAAGAGAATATTGGGAGCAACAACACCATGAAGTCCAAAAAACACACCAGACAGGTCAGGGATAAAGTTATTGAGAAATGTAAAGCAGGCTTAGGCTACAAAAAGATTTCCAAAGCCTTGAACTTCCCACGGAGCACTGTTCAAACGATCATTCAGAAATGGAAGGAGTATGGCACAACTGTAAACCTACCAAGACAAGGCTGTCCACCTAAACTCACAGGCCGAACAAGGAGAGCGCTGATCAGAAATGCAGTCAAGAGGCCCATGGTGACTCTGGACGAACTGCAGAGATCTACAGCTCAGGTGGGGGAATCTGTCCATAGGACAACTATTAGTCATGCACTGCACAAAATTGCCCTTTATGGAAGAGTAGCAAGAAGAAAGCCATTGTTAACAGAAAAGCATAAGAAGTCCCATTTGCAGTTTGCCACAAGCCATGTGGGGGACACAGCAAGCATGTGGAAGAAGATGCTCTGGTCAGATGAGACCAAAACAGAACTTTTTGGCCAAAATGCAAAACGCTATGTGTGGCGGAAAACTAACACTGCACATCACTCTGAACACACCATCCCCACTGTCAAATATGGTGGTGGCAGTATCATGCTCTGGGGGTGCTTCTCTTCAGCAGGGACAGGAAAGCTCGTCAGAGTTGATGGGAAGATGGATGGAGCCAAATACAGGGCAATCTTGAAAGAAAATCTCTTGGAGTCTGAAAAAGACTTGAGACTGGGGCAGAGGTTCACCTTCCAGCAGGACAACGACCCTAAACATAAAGCCAGGGCAACAATGGAATGGTTTAAAAACAAAACATATCCATGTGTTATAATGGCCCAGTCAAAGTCCAGATCTAAATCCAATCGAAAACCTGTGACAAGATCTGAAAACTGCTTTTCAGGAACGCTGTCCATCTAATCTGACTGAGCTAGACCTGTTTTGCAAAGAAGAATGGGCAAGGATTTCAGTCTCTAGATGTGCAAAGCTGGTAGAGACATACCCTAAAAGACTGGCAGCTGTAATTGCAGCAAAAGGTGGTTCTACAAAGTATTGACTCAGGGGGCTGAATAATTACGCACACCCCACTTTGCAGTTATTTATTTGTAAAAAATGTTTGGAATCATGTAGGATTTTCGTTCCACTTCTCACTTCTCACGTGTACACAACTTTGTATTGGTCTTTCACATGGAATTCCAATAAAATTGATTCATGTTTGTGGCAGTAATGTGACAAAATGTGGAAAACTTCAAGGGGGCCAAATACTTTTGCAAGCCACTGTATATATATGTATGTAAATACATATATAGATAGATAGATAGATAGATAGATAGATAGATAGATAGATATTCTAAAGCTGGCCACTAACGGTCCAATTTCTAGCGAAAAATCGTTCGAGCAATCAGAAATTCTGATCGGATTGGTTGTAAATAATCTCCATTGGTGGACACAATCGATTATGAATGAGTGAAAAAAATGTCGCCCGAATGAATTTTCGCCGAACGAAAATTTGGATTTTCTTGGTGGTCGTGATAGATAGGAAGCAATGATTGGTTAGTTGATGGTGTAGTGAACGATTTTTCGTCCGATCAGAATTTCTAATCGCTTAAACGATTTTTTGCTAGAAATTGGACCGTTAGTGGCCAGCTTTAGTGTGATCAGGCTGTGGCGTTTCCTTGAAAGAGTTGCACAACTTTTTTTGGCCAACACTGTTGATACAGCAGAGATGATTGAGCAGTTTATAAATTTGTACAATTATACCTACCTGTACTGAAATAGGACCCTGTGACACAGACAAACAGATAAACGCATAGGCTTTAAATTCTCTAAGCATTACCGCATTTAGTAAGACAGAAAACAGCAGATTTTACAGAGTATGTTAGAAAAACTGAATTTACTCAGCCCCTTATCGCAATGGAAAGTAAAATTACTGACCAGTGAGCTAAATTACCGATTTGTGTGGTAAATATCTCAATGCATGTCAGTAAGGGCTTTTTCACATTAAGGGCGCTTTTGGGTTTTTTAAGCGCCAGCGATTTTCAAAATCGTCCTAAAAGCGCTTGTGCAATGATTCCTTATAAGAGTGTTCATATCAGGGCATTTTAACTGCTTTCCGCTCAGCAAATCGCTGCCTATACCATTTTTAGGGCGATTTGGCTATAATGGAAGGTATAAGAGAAGCGCTAACAAAATCACTATGTGCAGCGATTTTGTGCACGCTTTTTGTTCCGTGACTATTTAAATGTGAAGTGTTTCCGGGTCAACCTGCACTTCCTGTTTGGATAGAGACCAAATGGTGAAAAAAAAAACAAGATGAGTCACAGGAGCTGGTTTACCACAGAGGAGCTAATCTCCAAGATACAGGGCCACTCTGAATTGTTTGACAAGAAGCATGCTGACTAAAGACACCCCCAAGACCAATATGGTGATACAGCTGCATAATTTTCTGAGGAGCTATGGGACAAATTTTCTGAAAGAACCAAAGCAGATAAAAGTAAGTTGACTTATGCTGACAATCTTATTTTTGCTTGCATCAGTGTGTTATAACTTATTTGTGTAGTTAATCTATGTAATGAAGAAAGGCAATACTGTTTTGCTTCTAATATGCATAACTACAAAACTAGGCCTCATACAAACACAGACATGTGTTCCTTCTAGAGTTGGGCCGAACGGTTCGCCTGCGAACGGTTCCACGCGAACTTCAGTGGTTCGCGTTCGCGTCCCGCAGGCGAACCTTTGCGGAAGTTCGGTTCGCCCCATAATGCACATGGAGGGTCAACTTTGACCCTCTACATCACAGTCAGCAGGCCCAGTGTAGCCAATTAGGCTACACTAGCCCCTGGAGCCCCACCCCCCTTATATAAGGCAGGCAGCGGCGGCCATTACGGTCACTCGTGTGCTGCCTGCGTTAGTGAGAGTAGGGCGAGCTGCTGCAGACTGTCTCTCAGGGAAAGATAAGTTAGGCTTAACTTGTTCCTGTCTGGCTGCATACCTGTTCTGTGAACCCACCACTGCATACCTGTGCTGTGAACCCACCACTGCATACCTGTGCTGTGAACCCACCACTGCATACCTGTGCTGTGAACCCACCACTGCATACCTGTGTTGTGAACCCACCACTGCATACCTGTGCTGTGAACCCACCACTGCATACCTGTGCTATGAACCCACCACTGCATACCTGTTCAGTGAACCTGCCACTGCATACCTGTTCTGTTCAGTGGACCCGCCACTGTATACCTGTTCATTGAACCCACCACTGCATACCTGTGCTGTGAACCCACCACTGCATACCTGTTCTGTGAACCCACCACTGCATACCTGTGCTGTGAACCCACCACTGCATACCTGTTCAGTGAACCTGTTACTGCATACCTGTTCTGTTCAGTGGACCCGCCACTGTATACCTGTTCATTGAACCCACCACTGCATACCTGTGCTGTGAACCCACCACTGCTTACCTGTGCTGTGAACTCACCACTGCATACCTGTTCAGTGAGCCTGCCACTGCATACCTGTTCTGTTCAGTGGACCCGCCACTGTATACCTGTTTATTGAACCCACCACTGCATACTTGTGCTGTGAACCCACCACTGCATACCTGTTCTGTGAACCCACCACTGCATACCTGTGCTGTGAACCCACCACTGCATACCTGTTCAGTGAACCTGCCACTGCATACCTGTTCTGTTCAGTGGACCCGCCACGGTATACCTGTTCATTGAACCCACCACTGCATACCTGTGCTGTGAACCCACCACTGAATACCTGTTCTGTGAACCCACCACTGCATACCTGTTCAGTGAACCCGCCACTGCATACCTGTTCTGTTCAGTGGACCCGCCACTGTATACCTGTTCAGTGAACCCGCCACTGCATACCTGTTCTGTTCAGTGGACCCGCCACTGTATACCTGTTCAGTGAACCCGCCACTGCATACCTGTTCTGTTCAGTGGACCCGCCACTGTATACCTGTTCAGTGAACCCGCCACTGCATACCTGTTCTGTTCAGTGGACCCGCCACTGTATACCTGTTCAGTGAACCCGCCACTGCATACCTGTTGTGTTCAGTGAACCTGCCACTGCATACCTGTTCTGTGAACCCGCCACTGTATACCTGTTCTGTTTAGTGAACCCGCCACTGCATACCTGTTCTGTTCAGTGGACCCGCCACTGTATACCTGTTCATTGAACCCACCACTGCATACCTGTGCTGTGAACCCACCACTGCATACCTGTTCTGTGAACCCACCACTGCATACCTGTGCTGTGAACCCACCACTGCATACCTGTTCAGTGAACCTGCCACTGCATACCTGTTCTGTTCAGTGGACCCGCCACTGTATACCTGTTCATTGAACCCACCACTGCATACCTGTGCTGTGAACCCACCACTGCATACCTGTTCTGTGAACCCACCACTGCATACCTGTTCAGTGAACCCGCCACTGCATACCTGTTCTGTTCAGTGGACCCGCCACTGTATACCTGTTCAGTGAACCCGCCACTGCATACCTGTTCTGTTCAGTGGACCCGCCACTGTATACCTGTTCAGTGAACCCGCCACTGCATACCTGTTCTGTTCAGTGGACCCGCCACTGTATACCTGTTCAGTGAACCCGCCACTGCATACCTGTTCTGTTCAGTGGACCCGCCACTGTATACCTGTTCAGTGAACCCGCCACTGCATACCTGTTGTGTTCAGTGAACCTGCCACTGCATACCTGTTCTGTGAACCCGACACTGTATACCTGTTCTGTTTAGTGAACCCGCCACTGCATACCTGTTCTGTTCAGTGGACCCGCCACTGTATACCTGTTCAGTGAACCTGCCACTGCATACCTGTTGTGTTCAGTGAACCTGCCACTGCATACCTGTTCTGTGAACCCGCCACTGTATACCTGTTCTGTTTAGTGAACCCGCCACTGTATACCTGTTCTGTTTAGTGAACCCGCCACTGCATACCTGTTCTGTTCAGTGGACCCACCACTGTATACCTGTTCAGTGAACCCGCCACTGCATACCTGTTCTGTTCAGTGGACCCGCCACTGTATACCTGTTCAGTGAACCCGCCACTGTATACCTGTTCTGTTTAGTGAACCAGCCACTGCATACCTGTTCTGTTCAGTGGACCCGCCACTGTATACCTGTTCAGTGAACCCGCCGCTGCATACCTGTTGTGTTCAGTGAACCCGCCACTGCATACCTGTTGTGTTCAGTGAACCTGCCACTGCATTCCTGTTCTGTGAACCCGCCACTGTATACCTGTTCTGTTTAGTGAACCCGCCACTGTATACCTGTTCTGTTTAGTGAACCCGCCACTGCATACCTGTTCTGGTCAGTGGACCCGCCACTGTATACCTGTTCAGTGAACCCGCCACTGCATACCTGTTCTGTTAAGTGGACCCGCCACTGTATACCTGTTCAGTGAACCCGCCACTGCATACCTGTTGTGTTCAGTGAACCTGCCACTGCATACCTGTTCTGTTTAGTGAACCCGCCACTGTATACCTGTTCTGTTCAGTGGACCCGCCACTGTATACCTGTTCAGTGAACCCGCCACTGCATACCTGTTCTGTTAAGTGGACCCGCCACTGTATACCTGTTCAGTGAACCCGCCACTGCATACCTGTTGTGTTCAGTGAACCCGCCACTGCATACCTGTTCTGTTCAGTGGACCCGCCACTGTATACCTGTTCAGTGAACCCGCCACTGCATACCTGTTCTGTTCAGTGGACCCGCCACTGTATACCTGTTCAGTGAACCCGCCACTGCATACCTGTTGTGTTCAGTGAACCTGCCACTGCATACCTGTTCTGTGAACCCGCCACTGTATACCTGTTCTGTTTAGTGAACCCGCCACTGCATACCTGTTCTGTTCAGTGGACCCGCCACTGTATACCTGTTCATTGAACCCACCACTGCATACCTGTGCTGTGAACCCACCACTGCATACCTGTTCTGTGAACCCACCACTGCATACCTGTGCTGTGAACCCACCACTGCATACCTGTTCAGTGAACCTGCCACTGCATACCTGTTCTGTTCAGTGGACCCGCCACTGTATACCTGTTCATTGAACCCACCACTGCATACCTGTGCTGTGAACCCACCACTGCATACCTGTTCTGTGAACCCACCACTGCATACCTGTTCAGTGAACCCGCCACTGCATACCTGTTCTGTTCAGTGGACCCGCCACTGTATACCTGTTCAGTGAACCCGCCACTGCATACCTGTTCTGTTCAGTGGACCCGCCACTGTATACCTGTTCAGTGAACCCGCCACTGCATACCTGTTCTGTTCAGTGGACCCGCCACTGTATACCTGTTCAGTGAACCCGCCACTGCATACCTGTTCTGTTAAGTGGACCCGCCACTGTATACCTGTTCAGTGAACCCGCCACTGCATACCTGTTGTGTTCAGTGAACCTGCCACTGCATACCTGTTCTGTTTAGTGAACCCGCCACTGCATACCTGTTCTGTTCAGTGGACCCGCCACTGTATACCTGTTCAGTGAACCCGCCACTGCATACCTGTTCTGTTAAGTGA
The DNA here is from genome assembly GCF_040937935.1 of Hyperolius riggenbachi. NCBI lineage: Eukaryota > Metazoa > Chordata > Amphibia > Anura > Hyperoliidae > Hyperolius > Hyperolius riggenbachi. The sequence goes on along the minus strand of NC_090649.1, from coordinate 112,804,976 downwards.
ACCCACCACTGTATACCTGTTCATTGAACCCACCACTGCATACCTGTGCTGTGAACCCACCACTGCATACCTGTGCTGTGAACTCACCACTGCATACCTGTTCAGTGAACCTGCCACTGCATACCTGTTCTGTTCAGTGGACCCGCCACTGTATACCTGTTCATTGAACCCACCACTGCATACCTGTGCTGTGAACCCACCACTGCATACCTGTTCTGTGAACCCACCACTGCATACCTGTGCTGTGAACCCACCACTGCATACCTGTTCAGTGAACCTGCCACTGCATACCTGTTCTGTTCAGTGGACCCGCCACTGTATACCTGTTCATTGAACCCACCACTGCATACCTGTGCTGTGAACCCACCACTGCATACCTGTTCTGTGAACCCACCACTGCATACCTGTTCAGTGAACCTGCCACTGCATACCTGTTCTGTTCAGTGGACCCGCCACTGTATACCTGTTCAGTGAACCCGCCACTGCATACCTGTTCTGTTCAGTGGACCCGCCACTGTATACCTGTTCAGTGAACCCGCCACTGCATACCTGTTCTGTTCAGTGGACCTGCCACTGTATACCTGTTCAGTGAACCCGCCACTGCATACCTGTTCTGTTCAGTGGACCCGCCACTGTATACCTGTTCAGTGAACCCGCCACTGCATACCTGTTGTGTTCAGTGAACCTGCCACTGCATACCTGTTCTGTGAACCCGCCACTGTATACCTGTTCTGTTTAGTGAACCCGCCACTGCATACCTGTTCTGTTCAGTGGACCCGCCACTGTATACCTGTTCATTGAACCCACCACTGCATACCTGTGCTGTGAACCCACCACTGCATACCTGTTCTGTGAACCCACCACTGCATACCTGTGCTGTGAACCCACCACTGCATACCTGTTCAGTGAACCTGCCACTGCATACCTGTTCTGTTCAGTGGACCCGCCACTGTATACCTGTTCATTGAACCCACCACTGCATACCTGTGCTGTGAACCCACCACTGCATACCTGTTCTGTGAACCCACCACTGCATACCTGTTCAGTGAACCTGCCACTGCATACCTGTTCTGTTCAGTGAACCCGCCACTGCATACTTGTTCTGTTCAGTGGACCCGCCACTGTATACCTGTTCAGTGAACCCGCCACTGCATACCTGTTCTGTTCAGTGGACCCGCCACTGTATACCTGTTCAGTGAACCCGCCACTGCATACCTGTTCTGTTCAGTGGACCCGCCACTGTATACCTGTTCAGTGAACCCGCCACTGCATACCTGCTGTGTTCAGTGAACCTGCCACTGCATACCTGTTCTGTGAACCCGCCACTGTATACCTGTTCTGTTTAGTGAACCCGCCACTGCATACCTGTTCTGTTCAGTGGACCCGCCACTGTATACCTGTTCAGTGAACCCGCCACTGCATACCTGTTGTGTTCAGTGAATCTGCCACTGCATACCTGTTCTGTGAACCCGCCACTGTATACCTGTTCTGTTTAGTGAACCCGCCACTGTATACCTGTTCTGTTCAGTGGACCCGCCACTGTATACCTGTTCAGTGAACCCGCCACTGCATACCTGTTCTGTTAAGTGGACCCGCCACTGTATACCTGTTCAGTGAACCCGCCACTGCATACCTGTTGTGTTCAGTGAACCCGCCACTGCATACCTGTTCTGTTCAGTGGACCCGCCACTGTATACCTGTTCAGTGAACCCGCCACTGCATACCTGTTCTGTTCAGTGGACCCGCCACTGTATACCTGTTCAGTGAACCCGCCACTGCATACCTGTTGTGTTCAGTGAACCTGCCACTGCATACCTGTTCTGTGAACCCGCCACTGTATACCTGTTCTGTTTAGTGAACCCGCCACTGCATACCTGTTCTGTTCAGTGGACCCGCCACTGTATACCTGTTCATTGAACCCACCACTGCATACCTGTGCTGTGAACCCACCACTGCATACCTGTTCTGTGAACCCACCACTGCATACCTGTTCAGTGAACCCGCCACTGCATACCTGTTCTGTTCAGTGGACCCGCCACTGTATACCTGTTCAGTGAACCCGCCACTGCATACCTGTTCTGTTCAGTGGACCCGCCACTGTATACCTGTTCAGTGAACCCGCCACTGCATACCTGTTCTGTTCAGTGGACCCGCCACTGTATACCTGTTCAGTGAACCCGCCACTGCATACCTGTTCTGTTAAGTGGACCCGCCACTGTATACCTGTTCAGTGAACCCGCCACTGCATACCTGTTGTGTTCAGTGAACCTGCCACTGCATACCTGTTCTGTTTAGTGAACCCGCCACTGCATACCTGTTCTGTTCAGTGGACCCGCCACTGTATACCTGTTCAGTGAACCCGCCACTGCATACCTGTTCTGTTAAGTGAACCCACCACTGTATACCTGTTCATTGAACCCACCACTGCATACCTGTGCTGTGAACCCACCACTGCATACCTGTGCTGTGAACTCACCACTGCATACCTGTTCAGTGAACCTGCCACTGCATACCTGTTCTGTTCAGTGGACCCGCCACTGTATACCTGTTCATTGAACCCACCACTGCATACCTGTGCTGTGAACCCACCACTGCATACCTGTTCTGTGAACCCACCACTGCATACCTGTGCTGTGAACCCACCACTGCATACCTGTTCAGTGAACCTGCCACTGCATACCTGTTCTGTTCAGTGGACCCGCCACTGTATACCTGTTCATTGAACCCACCACTGCATACCTGTGCTGTGAACCCACCACTGCATACCTGTTCTGTGAACCCACCACTGCATACCTGTTCAGTGAACCTGCCACTGCATACCTGTTCTGTTCAGTGGACCCGCCACTGTATACCTGTTCAGTGAACCCGCCACTGCATACCTGTTCTGTTCAGTGGACCCGCCACTGTATACCTGTTCAGTGAACCCGCCACTGCATACCTGTTCTGTTCAGTGGACCTGCCACTGTATACCTGTTCAGTGAACCCGCCACTGCATACCTGTTCTGTTCAGTGGACCCGCCACTGTATACCTGTTCAGTGAACCCGCCACTGCATACCTGTTGTGTTCAGTGAACCTGCCACTGCATACCTGTTCTGTGAACCCGCCACTGTATACCTGTTCTGTTTAGTGAACCCGCCACTGCATACCTGTTCTGTTCAGTGGACCCGCCACTGTATACCTGTTCATTGAACCCACCACTGCATACCTGTGCTGTGAACCCACCACTGCATACCTGTTCTGTGAACCCACCACTGCATACCTGTGCTGTGAACCCACCACTGCATACCTGTTCAGTGAACCTGCCACTGCATACCTGTTCTGTTCAGTGGACCCGCCACTGTATACCTGTTCATTGAACCCACCACTGCATACCTGTGCTGTGAACCCACCACTGCATACCTGTGCTGTGAACCCACCACTGCATACCTGTTCTGTGAACCCACCACTGCATACCTGTTCTGTTCAGTGGACCCGCCACTGTATACCTGTTCAGTGAACCCGCCACTGCATACTTGTTCTGTTCAGTGGACCCGCCACTGTATACCTGTTCAGTGAACCCGCCACTGCATACCTGTTCTGTTCAGTGGACCCGCCACTGTATACCTGTTCAGTGAACCCGCCACTGCATACCTGTTCTGTTCAGTGGACCCGCCACTGTATACCTGTTCAGTGAACCCGCCACTGCATACCTGCTGTGTTCAGTGAACCTGCCACTGCATACCTGTTCTGTGAACCCGCCACTGTATACCTGTTCTGTTTAGTGAACCCGCCACTGCATACCTGTTCTGTTCAGTGGACCCGCCACTGTATACCTGTTCAGTGAACCCGCCACTGCATACCTGTTGTGTTCAGTGAATCTGCCACTGCATACCTGTTCTGTGAACCCGCCACTGTATACCTGTTCTGTTTAGTGAACCCGCCACTGTATACCTGTTCTGTTTCGTGAACCCGCCACTGCATACCTTTTCTGTTCAGTGGACCCACCACTGTATACCTGTTCAGTGAACCCGCCACTGCATACCTGTTCTGTTCAGTGGACCCGCCACTGTATACCTGTTCAGTGAACCCGCCACTGTATACCTGTTCTGTTTAGTGAACCCGCCACTGCATACCTGTTCTGTTCAGTGGACCCGCCACTGTATACCTGTTCAGTGAACCCGCCGCTGCATACCTGTTGTGTTCAGTGAACCCGCCACTGCATACCTGTTGTGTTCAGTGAACCTGCCACTGCATTCCTGTTCTGTGAACCCGCCACTGTATACCTGTTCTGTTTAGTGAACCCGCCACTGTATACCTGTTCTGTTTAGTGAACCCGCCACTGCATACCTGTTCTGTTCAGTGGACCCGCCACTGTATACCTGTTCAGTGAACCCGCCACTGCATACCTGTTCTGTTAAGTGGACCCGCCACTGTATGCCTGTTCAGTGAACCCGCCACTGCATACCTGTTGTGTTCAGTGAACCTGCCACTGCATACCTGTTCTGTTTAGTGAACCCGCCACTGTATACCTGTTCTGTTTAGTGAACCCGCCACTGCATACCTGTTCTGTTCAGTGGACCCGCCACTGTATACCTGTTCAGTGAACCCGCCACTGTATACCTGTTCTGTTTAGTGAACCCGCCACTGCATACCTGTTCTGTTCAGTGGACCCGCCACTGTATACCTGTTCAGTGAACCCGCCACTGCATACCTGTTGTGTTCAGTGAACCCGCCACTGCATACCTGTTGTGTTCAGTGAACCCGCCACTGCATACCTGTTGTGTTCAGTGAACCTGCCACTGCATACCTGTTCTGTGAACCCGCCACTGTATACCTGTTCTGTTCAGTGAACCCACCGCATCAGTGTGCATACCTGTGCAGTTAAGTGAACCCACCTACCTACGTGAGTGCACGCAGTGTGATATACCACTCCGTGCATACCCGATATGGACAAAACAGGTAGAGGAAGAGGTAGTGCCAGAGCCAGAGGAAGGCCACCCGGCAGGTCTGCGCGAGGTCGTGTAAATGTAATTTCGTGTGGACCTGGCCCACAGTACAGTGCTCGGAAGAAGGCACGTCCCATCACCTCCCAAGATTGTCAGGACGTGGTTGAGTATTTAGCGACACAGAACACCTCATCTTGCTCAGCCACCAGCGCTACTACTAGCACCACTTCCGCTGCATTTGACACTTCGCAAGAATTATTTAGTGTTGAAATCACTGATGCACAGCTATTGTTGTTACAGCCAGATGAATTTTCACCAGCTCATATGTCTGAGTTACGCGGCAACACTATGGATGTAACGTGTCAGGAGGATGAAGGACCTACTGATGGTGCAAGTTTGGATTTGTCTGAGGCAAGCGAAGCTGGGCAGGATGACTACGATGATGACGGTAATAGGGATCCTCTGTATGTTCCCAATAGAGGAGATGAAGAGGGGGACAGTTTAGAGGGGGAGTCAGAGAGTAGTAGGAGGAGAGAAGTTGCTGAAAGAAGCTGGGGCAGCTCTTCATCAGAAACAGCTGGTGGCAGAGTCCGGCACCATGTATCGCCACCTATGTACAGCCAGCCAACTTGCCCTTCAGCATCAGCTGCTGAGGTCCCCATAGTGCCCACATCCCAGGGTGGCTCAGCGGTGTGGAAATTTTTTAATGTGTGTGCCTCAGATCAGACCAAAGCCATCTGTTCGCTCTGCCAACAAAAATTGAGCCGTGGAAAGGCCAACACTCACATAGGGACAAGTGCCTTACGAAGGCACCTGGAGAAAAGGCACAAACAGCAATGGGATGGCCACCTTAGCAAAAGCAGCAGCAGCACACAAAAGCAAAGCCACCCTCCTTCTCCTCTTCCTCCTCCATAAGGTGCATTATCTGCTTCTGCCGCTTTCTCCCTTCCACCTTCACAGGCACCCTCCTCCACTCCGCCTCTGCCCTTGAGCGGTTCCTGCTCCTCTGCCCACAGCAGCAGTCAGGTGTCCGTGAAGGAAATGTTTGAGCGGAAGAAGCCAATTTCGGCCAGTCACCCCCTTGCCCGGCGTCTGACAGCTGGCGTGGCGGAACTGTTAGCTCGGCAGCTGTTACCATACCGGCTGGTGGACTCTAAGCCCTTCCGTAAATTTGTGGCCATCGGAACACCGCAGTGGAAGATGCCAGGCCGCACTTATTTTCCGAGAAAGGCCATACCCCAACTGCACCGTGAAGTTGAGAGGCAAGTGGTGTCATCTCTTGCGAAGAGCGTTGGGTCAAGGGTACACCTGACCACGGATGCCTGGTCTGCCAAGCACGGGCAGGGCCGCTACATTACCTACACAGCCCATTGGGTGAACCTGGTGGTAAACGATGGCAAGCAGGGCGCAGCGGACCAAATTGTGACACCTCCACGGCTTGCAGGCAGGCCTCCTGCCACCTCCTCTCCTCCTGCTACATGCTCTTCGCTGTCCTCCTCCTCCTTGGCTGAGTGGCAGTTCTCCTCTCCAGCTACACAGCCCCAGCTCCGCAGGGCCTATGCTGCATGCCAGGTAAGACGGTGTCACGCCATCTTAGACATGTCTTGTCTCAAAGCGGAGAGTCACAGATAGATAGATAGATAGATAGATAGATAGATAGATAGATAGATATTCTAAAGCTGGCCACTAACGGTCCAATTTCTAGCGAAAAATCGTTCGAGCAATCAGAAATTCTGATCGGATTGGTTGTAAATAATCTCCATTGGTGGACACAATCGATTATGAATGAGTGAAAAAAATGTCGCCCGAATGAATTTTCGCCGAACGAAAATTTGGATTTTCTTGGTGGTCGTGATAGATAGGAAGCAATGATTGGTTAGTTGATGGTGTAGTGAACGATTTTTCGTCCGATCAGAATTTCTAATCGCTTAAACGATTTTTTGCTAGAAATTGGACCGTTAGTGGCCAGCTTTAGTGTGATCAGGCTGTGGCGTTTCCTTGAAAGAGTTGCACAACTTTTTTTGGCCAACACTGTTGATACAGCAGAGATGATTGAGCAGTTTATAAATTTGTACAATTATACCTACCTGTACTGAAATAGGACCCTGTGACACAGACAAACAGATAAACGCATAGGCTTTAAATTCTCTAAGCATTACCGCATTTAGTAAGACAGAAAACAGCAGATTTTACAGAGTATGTTAGAAAAACTGAATTTACTCAGCCCCTTATCGCAATGGAAAGTAAAATTACTGACCAGTGAGCTAAATTACCGATTTGTGTGGTAAATATCTCAATGCATGTCAGTAAGGGCTTTTTCACATTAAGGGCGCTTTTGGGTTTTTTAAGCGCCAGCGATTTTCAAAATCGTCCTAAAAGCGCTTGTGCAATGATTCCTTATAAGAGTGTTCATATCAGGGCATTTTAACTGCTTTCCGCTCAGCAAATCGCTGCCTATACCATTTTTAGGGCGATTTGGCTATAATGGAAGGTATAAGAGAAGCGCTAACAAAATCACTATGTGCAGCGATTTTGTGCACGCTTTTTGTTCCGTGACTATTTAAATGTGAAGTGTTTCCGGGTCAACCTGCACTTCCTGTTTGGACAGAGACCAAATGGTGAAAAAAAAAACAAGATGAGTCACAGGAGCTGGTTTACCACAGAGGAGCTAATCTCCAAGATACAGGGCCACTCTGAATTGTTTGACAAGAAGCATGCTGACTAAAGACACCCCCAAGACCAATATGGTGATACAGCTGCATAATTTTCTGAGGAGCTATGGGACAAATTTTCTGAAAGAACCAAAGCAGATAAAAGTAAGTTGACTTATGCTGACAATCTTATTTTTGCTTGCATCAGTGTGTTATAACTTATTTGTGTAGTTAATCTATGTAATGAAGAAAGGCAATACTGTTTTGCTTCTAATATGCATAACTACAAAACTAGGCCTCATACAAACACAGACATGTGTTCCTTCTAGAGTTGGGCCGAACGGTTCGCCTGCGAACGGTTCCACGCGAACTTCAGTGGTTCGCGTTCGCGTCCCGCAGGCGAACCTTTGCGGAAGTTCGGTTCGCCCCATAATGCACATGGAGGGTCAACTTTGACCCTCTACATCACAGTCAGCAGGCCCAGTGTAGCCAATTAGGCTACACTAGCCCCTGGAGCCCCACCCCCCCCCTTATATAAGGCAGGCAGCGGCGGCCATTACGGTCACTCGTGTGCTGCCTGCGTTAGTGAGAGTAGGGCGAGCTGCTGCAGACTGTCTCTCAGGGAAAGATTAGTTAGGCTTAACTTGTTCCTGTCTGGCTGCATACCTGTTCTGTGAACCCACCACTGCATACCTGTGCTGTGAACCCACCACTGCATACCTGTGCTGTGAACCCACCACTGCATACCTGTGCTGTGAACCCACCACTGCATACCTGTGCTGTGAACCCACCACTGCATACCTGTGCTGTGAACCCACCACTGCATACCTGTGCTGTGAACCCACCACTGCATACCTGTTCAGTGAACCTGCCACTGCATACCTGTTCTGTTCAGTGGACCCGCCACTGTATACCTGTTCATTGAACCCACCACTGCATACCTGTGCTGTGAACCCACCACTGCATACCTGTTCTGTGAACCCACCACTGCATACCTGTGCTGTGAACCCACCACTGCATACCTATTCAGTGAACCTGTTACTGCATACCTGTTCTGTTCAGTGGACCCGCCACTGTATACCTGTTCATTGAACCCACCACTGCATACCTGTGCTGTGAACCCACCACTGCATACCTGTGCTGTGAACTCACCACTGCATACCTGTTCAGTGAACCTGCCACTGCATACCTGTTCTGTTCAGTGGACCCGCCACTGTATACCTGTTCATTGAACCCACCACTGCATACCTGTGCTGTGAACCCACCACTGCATACCTGTTCTGTGAACCCACCACTGCATACCTGTGCTGTGAACCCACCACTGCATACCTGTTCAGTGAACCTGCCACTGCATACCTGTTCTGTTCAGTGGACCCGCCACTGTATACCTGTTCATTGAACCCACCACTGCATACCTGTGCTGTGAACCCACCACTGAATACCTGTTCTGTGAACCCACCACTGCATACCTGTTCAGTGAACCCGCCACTGCATACCTGTTCTGTTCAGTGGACCCGCCACTGTATACCTGTTCAGTGAACCCGCCACTGCATACCTGTTCTGTTCAGTGTACCCGCCACTATATACCTGTTCAGTGAACCCGCCACTGCATACCTGTTCTGTTCAGTGGACCCGCCACTGTATACCTGTTCAGTGAACCCGCCACTGCATACCTGTTCTGTTCAGTGGACCCGCCACTGCATACCTGTTGTGTTCAGTGAACCTGCCACTGCATACCTGTTCTGTGAACCCGCCACTGTATACCTGTTCTGTTTAGTGAACCCGCCACTGCATACCTGTTCTGTTCAGTGGACCCGCCACTGTATACCTGTTCATTGAACCCACCACTGCATACCTGTGCTGTGAACCCACCACTGCATACCTGTTCTGTGAACCCACCACTGCATACCTGTGCTGTGAACCCACCACTGCATACCTGTTCAGTGAACCTGCCACTGCATACCTGTTCTGTTCAGTGGACCCGCCACTGTATACCTGTTCATTGAACCCACCACTGCATACCTGTGCTGTGAACCCACCACTGCATACCTGTTCTGTGAACCCACCACTGCATACCTGTTCAGTGAACCCGCCACTGCATACCTGTTCTGTTCAGTGGACCCGCCACTGTATACCTGTTCAGTGAACCCGCCACTGCATACCTGTTCTGTTCAGTGGACCCGCCACTGTATACCTGTTCAGTGAACCCGCCACTGCATACCTGTTCTGTTCAGTGGACCCGCCACTGTATACCTGTTCAGTGAACCCGCCACTGCATACCTGTTGTGTTCAGTGAACCTGCCACTGCATACCTGTTCTGTGAACCCGCCACTGTATACCTGTTCTGTTTAGTGAACCCGCCACTGCATACCTGTTCTGTTCAGTGGACCCGCCACTGTATACCTGTTCAGTGAACCCGCCACTGCATACCTGTTGTGTTCAGTGAACCTGCCACTGCATACCTGTTCTGTGAACCCGCCACTGTATACCTGTTCTGTTTAGTGAACCCGCCACTGTATACCTGTTCTGTTTAGTGAACCCGCCACTGCATACCTGTTCTGTTCAGTGGACCCACCACTGTATACCTGTTCAGTGAACCCGCCACTGCATACCTGTTCTGTTCAGTGGACCCGCCACTGTATACCTGTTCAGTGAACCCGCCACTGTATACCTGTTCTGTTTAGTGAACCCGCCACTGCATACCTGTTCTGTTCAGTGGACCCGCCACTGTATACCTGTTCAGTGAACCCGCAGCTGCATACCTGTTGTGTTCAGTGAACCCGCCACTGCATACCTGTTGTGTTCAGTGAACCTGCCACTGCATTCCTGTTCTGTGAACCCGCCACTGTATACCTGTTCTGTTTAGTGAACCCGCCACTGTATACCTGTTCTGTTTAGTGAACCCGCCACTGCATACCTGTTCTGTTCAGTGGACCCGCCACTGTATACCTGTTCAGTGAACCCGCCACTGCATACCTGTTCTGTTAAGTGGACCCGCCACTGTATACCTGTTCAGTGAACCCGCCACTGCATACCTGTTGTGTTCAGTGAACCTGCCACTGTATACCTGTTCTGTTTAGTGAACCCGCCACTGTATACCTGTTCTGTTCAGTGGACCCGCCACTGTATACCTGTTCAGTGAACCCGCCACTGCATACCTGTTCTGTTAAGTGGACCCGCCACTGTATACCTGTTCAGTGAACCCGCCACTGCATACCTGTTGTGTTCAGTGAACCCGCCACTGCATACCTGTTCTGTTCAGTGCACCCGCCACTGTATACCTGTTCAGTGAACCCGCCACTGCATACCTGTTCTGTTCAGTGGACCCGCCACTGTATACCTGTTCAGTGAACCCGCCACTGCATACCTGCAGTGGTGCTATCACGAATGGTCGTGATCACGGGTATGCGTGATTCACGGCCGTTTTTACGCATCACGAAGGCCGTGATCCGCATGCCGTGATCCGCATGGATCACGGCATCGCGTCAAATCCGAAACACGGCATGCGTACAAAAATACGGGTCACGACCCGTAATCACGGCCGTGATGCGGCCGTGATGCGGATTTTTCCCAAAACATGTCACTGGGCCAATCAGAGGCCCCTGACACAGGCTAGAGCAACCAATCACAGGAGGGGAGGCTATGCCCTCCCCTCCTGTATATAACCAGCGGCCATTTTCAGAAACTCAGTCCTTGCATAGAGACTGTGATCTGAGAGTATCTCCAGGCCATTCTGTCACAAAGCAAGGGCATTTTGGTGTAAAAACCCAGCGTTTTTGCTCATTACAGTGAACTCATATTGCTGATATTACTTGTATTTAGTTAGCTAGTGATTACACTGTCAGTTAGTGAGTGTAGTTCAGAGTGTACTGTGCTGCTAGTGTCTGCTGTTGTGCTACTGTGCAGGCAGGCACTGCACACAGGTTTCTGTACTGTACTGCATTAGCTAGCCAGTGATTATACTGTGTCAGTTAGTGAGTGTAGTTTAGAGTGTACTGTGCTGCTGCTAGTGTCACTGTCTGCTGTTGTGCTACTGTGCAGGCGTCAGGCAGGCACTGCACGCAGGTTTCTGTGCTGCTGTATATATTATATATGCTACTGTACTGTATTAGCTAGCCAGTGAATACTGACTGTCAGTAGTCAGTGTAGTTCAGAGTGTACTGTCTGTGCTGCTAGTGTCTGCTGTTGTGCTACTGTGCAGGCAGGCACTGCACGCAGGTTTCTGTGCTGCTGTAATATACTACTGTACTGTATTAACTAGCCGGGAGCCACTGGCCAGTGATTACTTACTGACTGTCAGTTATATCAAAGAATGTCTGGAAGGGCACAAGGACGATCCAAGAAGAGAGGGAGTGGCAGTTCCACCGCTTCTGGGACTGTTCCACGGGCAGGAAGAGTGCGCTCAGCTGTAGGAGCACAAGGGGATGGATCCAGGAGTCAAACAGCATCATCACAGCATATGCCATTGCCAATGAGAATGGCATCCATTTTCAGCAACCGTGGTGCCAATGTGGAGAGGCACTCAGAGGCAGTGGTGGAGATGATGACGGAGGTTGATGTGCATGAAGAGCCCATTAGTTCACAGACGTCTGTGACCGCCAGCAGCAGCAGCAGCCAATGCCCCCCGCTTTCTGTTGTGTCCACCCCAGCAGTCATTGAAAATCCCTCTGAGGACGACACCATTCCGCCGTTGAGTCCGGCGAGTGAAAATGTCTTGATGGGTGTGTTAGTCGATGATGCCATGATGGTTCCTGTTGTGCACGATGATGCACTACAAGCAGAACATTCTTATGAGGAGGCGGAGGGGAATGTGATTATGTGTGTGGAGGAAGAGGTGTTTGGGTCAGGAGGAGAGGATTTGTCTATTGATGAGGAGGAACATTCACCTTATTTGCCTGATGACGAGTTCTCTGAAGGCAGCTCAGAGGAGGACGAGTTACAGCAGCGTGGGCATCGCCACATGTCAGGCACGGGCAGGTCCAGAAGTGGGCGTGGAAGGCAGGAGCCACAGCCTTCAGCTTCAGCCAGCACCACCATCACAAGCAGCAGCACCACCACGCAACTCTCAGGCAGAGCTGCCGCACCCGCTTCAAGCCAGAAGGGGAATCTTACATCCCCCATCTGGAATTTTTTTGAGGTGTCTCCAAAAGACAAGACGTTTGCAGTGTGCAACACCTGCAATAAAGTACTGAGCCGTGGGAAAAAGAGTACCACCTCATCCCTGCAGACCCACCTGAAGACGAAGCACAGAAATGATTATGTCATTTTTAAGAGGCTGCAGGAACAGAAAGCGGGTGGTGAGAGCACAAGAACCATCGTGCAGCATTTAGGAGGAGCAGCAGCATCATCCCTCCCTCATGGTCATCGGCAAGGGCAATTCATACAAAGAACATCCTCTCTCTCCAGTGCGGCCTCGGCAGCTCATGCCACAGACATTGAGGCTGGTGAGGCCAGCCAGCCCTCATTGTTCTCCTCTCCTCCTTCCTCTGCTCACTCCTCGGCAAGGCTTCGCCAGACCTTAGTAAGTGACAATTTTGGGCGTAACATCAAGCCTCTGCCTCCTAGAAACTTGCGCATCCGGAAGCTGAATGGCCTGCTGGCCCAAGCCATGTGCTCCCAACTCCTGCCATATTCCCTGGTCAATAAAGGGAGTGCTATGCGGGCCTTGCTCCAGTTTGGAATCCCAGAATGGGAAATCCCCAGCCGGCATTATTTTGCCCGAACAGCAATCCCAGCACTGCATGCTTTTGTGGTAAAAAATGTGGCCCGTTCACTCGAACACGCTGTGGGTGAGCGGGTTCACATTACTATGGATTCCTGGAGCAGCAGATTTGGAACAGGCCGCTACCTGTCAATTACTGCCCACTGGGTGACATTGATGGAAGTGGGTGAGAACTCTGCAGCAGCAGGCCAGTTAGTGGTGCCACCACGTGCGTTGAAGGGGGATGCAGCAGGCTCCTTGGATCCCATTCCTTCTACACCCTGCAAGCAAGCCTGCCTCAGCAGCAGCATGAAGCCTCAGCAGTGCCAAGCACTCCTAAAATTGGTCAGCCTGGGGAAGGAGAAGCTGACAGGGAAATATATTCTGGAAGTCCTCAAGGAGCAGGAGGAGAGTTGGCTGACCCCCAGAGGACTGAAAGTGGGGAACGTGGCGTCGGACAACGGCTCCAACCTACTGGCAGCTGTCCGCCTTGGAGACCTGGAGCACATCCCCTGCTTGGCCCACGTCCTCAATTTGGTGGTGCAGCGTTTCCTGCGCACCTACCCGGGGATGGAACAGCTGCTGGAAACGGCACGCAAGGTGGTGAGGCATGTCCGAAAATCTGCAACTGCCGCTGCAACCCTGGCCGACCTGCAGCACGACAAGGGCCTGCCATCACACCGCCTCATCATTGATGTACCCACTAGATGGAACTCAACCCTGGCGATGCTGCAGCGGCTGTTTCAGCATAGGGAGGCAGTCGACAAGTACATCTATGATGTAAATTATAAAAGGATCCCCCGGACGCAGACCTCCGCCTCCAACAGGTTGCCTGTGATTTCTGCTGATCAGTGGTCACAAATTCAGCAAGTGTGCCTGGTCTTGGGTCCCTTCCTGCAGGGAACTAAGATGGTGAGCCGAGATCGGGCATCGCTTTGCGAATGGGTGCCCCTGGTCTGCATGCTGGACAGGGCGTTGTGTAATCTGATGGAAGCAGGAGAGGAAGCCGTGAGCCAGCTGGAAGTGGAGCAGCTACAGCAGGAGGAGGAGGAGGACTGTGACCTTCAGGCAGTGGGGGAGGAGTTGGAGGTCCCAAACATAGAGAATGAGGGGGAGCTGCAGAGTGCCGCTTCCGTTGTGCGGGGTTGGCGTCTTCAGGAGGACACTGCGCAGGAAGAAGAGGTGACTTCCAATATTATCTTGGAGGGCGACGAGCCACATTTTGCAGACACAGCCCGCCTCTTCCCCATGGCTGCCCACATGTTGCGGTGTCTTCGCAGGGACCCCCGGGTGAGACAGATGCGGGAAAGGGAGGACATTTGGATTTCCTTGATTCTGGACCCACGTCTGAAGGGGAAGCTAGGACAGTTTATGGAGCCATCCGCCACCGCAAGACGCACAAAGGAGTTGCAGGAAGCACTTGTGCGAAGACTGCAAGAAGCGTTCCCGCTGCCTTCCACCACCCCCACTGTTGCTGTTCCGCCATCCCAGCAACAGGCGCCTGCATCCACCACCACCAGCAGCAGCATCCACCGCCTTGGAGACCTGCTAAGCCTTACAAAAAGCTTATATGCAGTGGAGCTGCCCAGAGAAGAGGTGCCAGACACAGAATCCTCCTCCAACCAGCAGCAGCGACTTTCCCGCATGGTCTCTGAATACATGGGGTCATTTAGCGGGCTTGACACTGACAGCCCTGTGGAGCCCATGGAGTACTGGGTCAGGAGACTGACGCTCTGGCGAGAGCTTGCCCAGTATGCCCTCGAAGTCCTGGCCTGCCCCCCTTCGAGTGTCCTCTCCGAGAGATGCTTTAGCGCGGCTGGTGGCGTGGTCACGGAGAAGCGCTCTCGGCTGTCCACCGACTCTGTGGACAAACTTACCTTCCTCAAAATGAACCAGGCTTGGGTGGAAGGTGAGTTCCTGGCCCCTCCTGTAGGCGACAGGGGGAAATGAAGTGGCTGCCTGCCTGGGAATTTAAATTGTGTCAGACTTATAGTTACCATTACCAACTCTTAAAATTGTCTTGGTTCTTTTGAAATTTTTTATACTAATAATGGGATATATGTAGCAAACAACTGAAGAAACTTGAGGAGTTTATATGGAAAAATACAAAATATTTTTATTGAAGACAACAGTTGTGCAAAAATATTTCTAAAAAGTATCTGTCAGGAAACCTTTTCCATAGCAGAGCCAGAGAATGCCAAAAAAGCATCAGTTGTTGTTAACATCAAGATTAGTGCAGTTGTGCAAAATGAGGCGACAACGTCAACTTACTTCGGGATAGACCCTTCATCACGCTTCCACAAATAGAGACAAATCTGTATAGTTAACACATGTTCTTAATAAACATCTGGACGAAATGAAGCCAGGTATAACCACTCAACCACTCATCCAATTTTCAAACCCGGGAACCGCACAAGGCAGGAGCTGGAGAGGAATTCCTCTCCAGCTCCTGTCTTGTGCGGTTCCCGGGTTTGAAAATTGGATGAGTGGTTATACCTGGCTTCATTTCGTCCAGATGTTTATTAAGAACATGTGTTAACTATACAGATTTGTCTCTATTTGTGGAGGCCTGATGAAGGGTCTATCCCGAAGTAAGTTGACGTTGTCGCCTCATTTTGCACAACTGCACTAATCTTGATGTTAACAACAACTGATGCTTTTTTGGCATTCTCTGGCTCTGCTATGGAAAAGGTTTCCTGACAGATACTTTTTAGAAATATTTTTGCACAACTGTTGTCTTCAATAAAAATATTTTGTATTTTTCCATATAAACTCCTCAAGTTTCTTCAGTTGTTTGCTACATATATCCTATTGTTATCAGTATAAAGTCTATGCAGGTGTTGTGGCACACCTGAAAGGATATTATTACTTTTTTGTTTCCCTGTATACGGAATATATTCAGATTTTTTGCCCGTGGTTCCTCCTGTCAGGTCCAATGGCCTCACATATGCTGCTAATGAATGCTGAACATTTTCTATTACTCAATTTTTTGGGGCAGAATTACAACCATGCTGTGGTCCCGTCAAAGGTGCCACAGTTCTCCCTTCTGCCGCATTTTCTCCTACTCAATTCTATGTTAGTGCTGACACCGCCAGGGTCCACCCCACACACAGATTCCTCCTCAATTTTTTTGGGCAGAATTACAACCATGCTGTGGTACCGTCAAAGGTGCCACAGTTCTCCCTTCTGCCGCATTTTCTCCTACTCAATTCTGTGTTAGTGCTGGACACCGCCAGGGTCCACCCCACACACAGATTCCTCCTCAATTTTTTTGGGCAGAATTACAACCATGCTGTGGTCCCGTCAAAGGTGCCACAGTTCTCCCTTCTGCCGCATTTTCTCCTACTCAATTCTGTGTTAGTGCTGGACACCGCCAGGGTCCACCCCACACACAGATTCCTCCTCAATTTTTTTGGGCAGAATTACAACCATGCTGTGGTACCGTCAAAGGTGCCACAGTTCTCCCTTCTGCCGCATTTTCTCCTACTCAATTCTGTGTTAGTGCTGGACACCGCCAGGGTCCACCCCACACACAGATTCCTCCTCAATTTTTTTGGGCAGAATTACAACCATGCTGTGGTCCCGTCAAAGGTGCCACAGTTCTCCCTTCTGCCGCATTTTCTCCTACTCAATTCTGTGTTAGTGCTGGACACCGCCAGGGTCCACCCCACACACAGATTCCTCCTCAATTTTTTTGGGCAGAATTACAACCATGCTGTGGTCCCGTCAAAGGTGCCACAGTTCTCCCTTCTGCCGCATTTTCTCCTACTCAATTCTGTGTTAGTGCTGGACACCGCCAGGGTCCACCCCACACACAGATTCCTCCTCAATTTTTTTGGGCAGAATTACAACCATGCTGTGGTCCCGTCAAAGGTGCCACAGTTCTCCCTTCTGCCGCATTTTCTCCTACTCAATTCTGTGTTAGTGCTGGACACCGCCAGGGTCCACCCCACACACAGATTCCTCCTCAATTTTTTTGGGCAGAATTACAACCATGCTGTGGTCCCGTCAAAGGTGCCACAGTTCTCCCTTCTGCCGCATTTTCTCCTACTCAATTCTGTGTTAGTGCTGGACACCGCCAGGGTCCACCCCACACACAGATTCCTCCTCAATTTTTTTGGGCAGAATTACAACCATGCTGTGGTCCCTTCAAAGGTGCCACAGGTCTACCTTCTGCCGCATTTTCACTTACTCAATTCTGCCTAGTGGCATTGGCTACTGGCTGGGTAAGTATTTTTATGCCTACTAACCAGCCTAAATCCCCCCACAAATGTCCCCTTTTGCTGGGAATATATTGATAATTTTTTCTGCAGATTTACTGGTCGACTGATTTTCCAATCATTTTTTCAATCATTTTAATTGATCAGAAAAATGATCGAAATCAGATCGAATCTGCCAAAATTTATCTATCGAATCGATACCTAAATTTTGACAGATCCAATCTGATTTTGATCATTTTTCTGATCAATTTCCTGATAGAAGTTACTAGAAATTGATTGGAAAAATGATTGAAAAAATGATTGGTAAATCAATTAGCCAGTAAATCTGCAGAAAAAGGAGACATTGACAGAAATAACCACTCGGTACAACAGAAGTATACTGCAAAGCATTTATGATGCCACAAAAACAGAAATAAAATATAACTATTTACATAAAAAATAACAAAAACAAAAAAAAAATTAGTCACGCCTGCCGCCGGTGCCCCTTAGCTGGGCAATCTCCTCTCGCTGGCTCGCAGTCAGCTCCCGCAGCTCCATCACCTGCTGCTGGAGGATCGTGAAGTCCCTCGCTGGCACCGCCCGTTCATGCCTCCTCTGCCTTCGCCTCAGCCTCCGGACTTCGCGTCTCAATTGGAGGGGAGACGATAGAGAAACTGTAGAAAGAATGGGGAAAATAGGTTAACCTGATTGATACAATGATTATACATTTTACATGTAAAAAAAAAAAAAAAAAAAAAAAAAAACCTGTCATGTGTAAAGCTTATACAATAACATTTTGGGCCCTGTTCCACTATAGAAGTGATGCAATATAGATGATTATTTGATCAGTCTACACCGCTCCGCATAACCTGCACGCAATTGAAACTATTCCATTGAAGTGCAATGGATTCCGACACCGGCGGTGTGCCACATCGTACCGCATGTAATGGAAATGGAACTGGACTTCAGTTAACCTAATATATATGAGATATATTAATTATACAGTGCAAGATTTTTACCATATTGCAGGCTTGCAGGGCGCCTCCGCTCACTGTGGTGAGACGGCCCTGGAGAGGAGGAGCGGGAGCTGGGTCTGGCAGCGCGGCGTGGCTGTGGGCCCTGTGCTGGTGGAGGAGCATTTCCAGCTGTAATATAAAAAAATAAATAATGTAATCGGAAGTAAATATGTCATAAAATGGGTGTGTCATAAAATAATTGTACTCAAACTACTATTATTTTGATTTTTTTTTGAAAATAAGGTTTCAAAAAACCCTACTTAAAGTGAACCTTAAATGTGGCCAAAAAAAAAAAAAAAAATGAATATTTTTGTAATGGCGTCACAGTTCACTTTAAAGGGAAACCAGAGATTAAATAAACTAAAAGATTTACACACACATGGGGCTTCCTCCATCGCTTCCACGACACGCCATCCTCAGTCTCCTGCACATGGTCCAGTTACTTGGGCACGTCACGGAAAGTCTGACGTAGGACAAGTGCACTCTTGGCGTATCTCTTTGGGAGATACGTAGTGGGCAAATTTGACTTGCACAGACTTACTACGACTGTCCGAAGTAACGGGACCCGGTACAGAAGATGGAGAAGACTGAGGATGGTGGCGTGAGAGCAATCCGTGCCCATGGGGCTGTAGGAAGCCACAGGTGTGTCTCAAATCAATCCACACAGCAAAGATATCAAATGAGTGGCTTTGAGACAACTCTGTGTATGCCCTTGAGTGGCCCAGCAAGAGCATAAGCATCAATAAAACTGAATAACTGGCGAGATCTTAAAATGGCTGTGCACCAGAACCAAATCATCCACAAGGCAAACCTAGGCAGTTGCATAGGGCCTGGAGAAGATCTAGGGTCATGATGGATGATAGCACCTATCAAATCTTTCTAAAAAAGCCTGGTGATCGATCATCAGTGGTTATCAAAAACTAACAATTAGCAAATACTGCACAAATATCATCACTATGCCCATGCCCACACAGGAGCACAAAAAATAATTTAGGTAACCCATTTTGGGAGAAGTCCATAACAATAAAAAAATGTGGGAAAAGTGATGCGCTTTGATAATGAATACCTTACTGATCCTTTTACTGTATATACTACACAACTCTACTATTCACACAGCCCATGACATTTTTATAGGATAAATAGATGCAGCATATTAAGCCCAAGATACACGTACATCAACTAATAGTCTGCTGACTTACATCTTATTTCTTCCGTGACCCGGCGGATAAGGTCCTGGTCCCTCCTTTTCATATCCGACCACAGCATCTGGACCTGCCGGGTGGACATGACCCTGCGGTGTTCGGTCCGCAGGATCTCCCGGACCCTGCGGACTATGTCCCGCTTGGCAGGCCCAGTGCTGAGGTCATAATTTCCAATCCCAAAGTTCTGGAAAAGAAATATTAAAGTATTAAAGGGATTCCGAATTCAACTTAAAATAAAAAATTTCACTTACCTGGGGCTTCTTACAGCCCACCGTAGGCCACGAGGTCCCCCGGCGTCCTCATGGCTTCTCTTTGGGTCCTGATGTCGACTCTGGAAACCGACGACACTCGGGACTACTGTCGTCGGGACGGTTCATTCCTGGTCTGAGGCGTGCGCGGTTTTTATAACTGTAAACCCTGCAGAGTGTCAGGCCGCCAACCACTATGACGTGTCGTGTACTAGTGGCCAGCGTCCTCAGAACAGGAAGTAACCATCCCAACACTAGGCCCGAGTGTCGCCGGTTACCGCAGCCGCCTGCGGGACACGAAGAGGAGCCAGGAGGACGTCGGGGGACCTCCAGGCCTACGGTGGGCTGTACAAAGCCCCAGGTATGACACACATGATACATTACACCAAGTTCAAAATGACAGTTATCGATCATTACCAGTGAACTCCCCGCTGAAACTTGAGTGAATATGCATTGGTTGGTACTGATATCACCCGACTTTCTCTGGTCCCCCATCCTTTGGCCAAATGTCATTTCCACACACTGTCATCATCCCAGTCGCAGCGGCCAGAGTGAGAGGAGAGGCGAGCCGCGAGAGGGACCGGACTTAAAGGGGCACTATGGCGAAAAATTGTGAAATGTCAAATATGTCCAAACATATACAAATAAGAAGTACAGTTTTTCCAGAGTAAAATGAGACATAAATTACTTTTCTCCTATGTCGCTGTCACTTACAGTAGGTCGTAGAAATCTGACAGAAGTGACAGGTTTTGGACTAGTCCATCTCTTCATGGGGGATTCTCGGGGATTTATTTATTTTCTAAAACACTTAGTGAATGTCAGTTGCTCTGTCCAACTGCCAAAAAAACTGTGTAGCGAACAGGGAAGCTGGCCATCATCATTGTTTAAATCCTTGCTGAGAATCCCCTATGAAGAAGAGATGGACTAGCCCAAAACCTGTCGCTTCTGTCAGATTTCTACTACTTACCGGCTACCGCAAGTGACAGCGACATAGGAGAAAAGTAATTTATGGCTCATTTTACTGTGGAAAAAATGTACTTCCTATTTGTATATGTTTGCACATATTTTAAATTCCACAATTTTTTGCCCTAGTGCCCTTTAATGACGGTGGTCCGCTGGGCCTGTCCGACGCTGGTACCATTACAATATACAGTGGTGTGAAAAACTATTTGCCCCCTTCCTGATTTCTTATTCTTTTGCATGTTTGTCACACTTAAATGTTTCTGCTCATCAAAAACCCTTAACTATTAGTCAAAGTAGATAACATAATTGAACACAAAATGCAGTTTTAAATGATGGTTTTTATTATTTAGTGAAAAAAAAAAACTCCAAATCTACATGGCCCTGTGTGAAAAAGTTATTGCCCCCCTTGTTAAAAAATAACTTAACTGTGGTTTATCACACCTGAGTTCAATTTCTGTAGTCACCCCCAGGCCTGATTACTGCCACACCTGTTTCACTCAAGAAATCACTTAAATAGGAGCTATCTGACACAGAGAAGTAGACCAAAAGTACCTCAAAAGCTAGACATCATGCCAAGATCCAAAGAAATTCAGGAACAAATGAGAACAAAAGTACTGTAATTGAGATCTATCAGTCTGGTAAAGGTTAGAAAGCCATTTCTAAAGCTTTGGGACTCCAGCGAACCACAGTGAAGAGCCATTATCCACAAATGGCAAAAACATGGAACAGTGATGAACCTTCCCAGGAGTGGCCGGCCGACCAATATTACTCCAAGAGCGCAGAGAAAACTCATCCAAGAGGCCACAAAAGACCCCAGGACAACATCTAAAGAACTGCAGGCCTCACTTGCCTCAATTAAGGTCAGTGTTCACGACTCTACCATAAGAAAGAGACTGGGCAAAAACGGCCTGCATGGCAGATATCCAAGGCGCAAACCACTTTTAAGCAAAAAGAACATTAAGGCTCATCTCAATTTTGCTAAAAAACATCTCAATGATTGCCAAGACTTTTGGGAAAATACCTTATGGACCGATGAGACAAAAGTTGAACTTTTTGGAAGGTGCGTGTCCCGTTACATCTGGCGTAGAAGTAACACAGCATTTCAGCAAAAGAACATCATACCAACAGTAAAATATGGTGGTGGTAGTGTGATGGTCTGGGGTTGTTTTGATGCTTCAGGACCTGATAGGCTTGCTGTGATAGATGGAGCCATGAATTCTACTGTCTACCAAAAAATCCTGAAGGAGAATGTCCGGCCATCTGTTTGTCAACTCAAGCTGAAGCGATCTTGGGTGCTGCAGCAGGACAATGACTTAAAACACACCAGCAAATCCACCTCTGAATGGCTGAAGAAAAACAAAATGAAGACTTTGGAGTGGCCTAGTCAAAGTCCTGACCTGAATCCTATTGAGATGTTGTGGCATGACCTTAAAAAGGCGGTTCATGCTAGAAAACCCTCAAATAAAGCTGAATTACAACAATTCTGCAAAGATGAATGGGCCAAAATTCCTCCAGAGCGCTGTAAAAGACTCGTTGCAAGTTATCACAAATGCTTGATTGCAGTTATTGCTGCTAAGGGTGGCCCAACCAGTTATTAGGTTCAGGGGGCAATTTCTTTTTCACACAGGGCCATGTAGGTTTTGAGTTTTTTTTTCTCACTAAATAATAAAAACCATCATTTAAAACTGCATTTTGTGTTCAATTATGTTATCTTTGACTAATAGTTAACAGTTTTTGATTAAAAGAAACATTTAAGTGTGACAAACATGCAAAAGAATAAGAAATCAGGAAGGGGGCAAATAGTTTTTCACACCACTGTAACTGCATCATATATAACATCATCACTACCACTCTGCAATAATCACCTATTGTTACGGCCCTGCCACTCCCACAGTTAACACTCCAAAGAGTTCTGGGTCACCAATGAGCTTGCTGGTTAGTCTGTACAGTTAACATTAACAGCACCATTACAATGAAAGTGCATCATAAATCACTATCATTCAGCAATAAGCACCTATTGCTACGCCCCTGCCACTCCCAAAGTTATCAGTACCATTACAATATAAGTACACCATATATCACTTTCAATAAAACTCTGCAATATGCATTATGTTAATCTTGATTACTTACAATAATCATGAGTCTCTTGATCTCTGGGGGGATCTTGGGAGCCATCCTGTCTGTCTGGGGGTCTCTGGAAGTCCTGGATCACCACCTTGCTGCCTTGGTCCAAGTTCCAGACACTTCTACGCCTGCCCACTGCGTATCACGTACGGGAACACGTACGTTTTTACGTGTACGAGCCGAACATACGCATGCGCATGCGCAGTTAGCGAGTATGGATGCAGTGTACGTTCCGTACATACATGCGGATTTTCTGTGCGCATGACCCACAGATACGATTGACACGTACATTTCTACGCATGGCGGCATGGCGGTATGCATGAAACAGTATGGGTCACGACTAACCACGACACGACATTGCGGATTTTATGCCATACGAAACACGACGAAAGACGGGTTGATCCGGTTGCGGCAAAAAATACGGGATGCGATCACGGGTTGATCCGGATGCGGCTCCAATAATAACGGCCGCATGCGGATTCGTGATTGAGGGGTATCCGAGCAACACTGCATACCTGTTGTGTTCAGTGAACCTGCCACTGCATACCTGTTCTGTGAACCCGCCACTGTATACCTGTTCTGTTTAGTGAACCCGCCACTGCATACCTGTTCTGTTCAGTGGACCCGCCACTGTATACCTGTTCATTGAACCCACCACTGCATACCTGTGCTGTGAACCCACCACTGCATACCTGTTCTGTGAACCCACCACTGCATACCTGTGCTGTGAACCCACCACTGCATACCTGTTCAGTGAACCTGCCACTGCATTCCTGTTCTGTTCAGTGGACCCGCCACTGTATACCTGTTCATTGAACCCACCACTGCATACCTGTGCTGTGAACCCACCACTGCATACCTGTTCTGTGAACCCACCACTGCATACCTGTTCAGTGAACCCGCCACTGCATACCTGTTCTGTTCAGTGGACCCGCCACTGTATACCTGTTCAGTGAACCCGCCACTGCATACCTGTTCTGTTCAGTGGACCCGCCACTGTATACCTGTTCAGTGAACCCGCCACTGCATACCTGTTCTGTTAAGTGGACCCGCCACTGTATACCTGTTCAGTGAACCCGCCACTGCATACCTGTTGTGTTCAGTGAACCTGCCACTGCATACCTGTTCTGTTTAGTGAACCCGCCACTGTATACCTGTTCTGTTCAGTGGACCCGCCACTGTATACCTGTTCAGTGAACCCGCCACTGCATACCTGTTCTGTTAAGTGAACCCACCACTGTATACCTGTTCATTGAACCCACCACTGCATACCTGTGCTGTGAACCCACCACTGCATACCTGTGCTGTGAACTCACCACTGCATACCTGTTCAGTGAACCTGCCACTGCATACCTGTTCTGTTCAGTGGACCCGCCACTGTATACCTGTTCATTGAACCCACCACTGCATACCTGTGCTGTGAACCCACCAATGCATACCTGTTCTGTGAACCCACCACTGCATACCTGTGCTGTGAACCCACCACTGCATACCTGTTCAGTGAACCTGCCACTGCATACCTGTTCTGTTCAGTGGACCCGCCACTGTATACCTGTTCATTGAACCCACCACTGCATACCTGTGCTGTGAACCCACCACTGCATACCTGTTCTGTGAACCCACCACTGCATACCTGTTCAGTGAACCCGCCACTGCATACCTGTTCTGTTCAGTGGACCCGCCACTGTATACCTGTTCAGTGAACCCGCCACTGCATACCTGTTCTGTTCAGTGGACCCGCCACTGTATACCTGTTCAGTGAACCCGCCACTGCATACCTGTTCTGTTCAGTGGACCCGCCACTGTATACCTGTTCAGTGAACCCGCCACTGCATACCTGTTCAGTTCAGTGGACCCGCCACTGTATACCTGTTCAGTGAACCCGCCACTGCATACCTGTTGTGTTCAGTGAACCTGCCACTGCATACCTGTTCTGTGAACCCGCCACTGTATACCTGTTCTGTTTAGTGAACCCGCCACTGCATACCTGTTCTGTTCAGTGGACCCGCCACTGTATACCTGTTCATTGAACCCACCACTGCATACCTGTGCTGTGAACCCACCACTGCATACCTGTTCTGTGAACCCACCACTGCATACCTGTGCTGTGAACCCACCACTGCATACCTGTTCAGTGAACCTGCCACTGCATACCTGTTCTGTTCAGTGGACCCACCACTGTATACCTGTTCATTGAACCCACCACTGCATACCTGTGCTGTGAACCCACCACTACATACCTGTTCTGTGAACCCACCACTGCATACCTGTTCAGTGAACCCGCCACTGCATACCTGTTCTGTTCAGTGGACCCGCCACTGTATACTTGTTCAGTGAACCCGCCACTGCATACCTGTTCTGTTCAGTGGACCCGCCACTGTATACCTGTTCAGTGAACCCGCCACTGCATACCTGTTCTGTTCAGTGGACCCGCCACTGTATACCTGTTCAGTGAACCCGCCACTGCATACCTGTTGTGTTCAGTGAACCTGCCACTGCATACCTGTTCTGTGAACCCGCCACTGTATACCTGTTCTGTTTAGTGAACCCGCCACTGCATACCTGTTCTGTTCAGTGGACCCGCCACTGTATACCTGTTCAGTGAACCCGCCACTGCATACCTGTTGTGTTCAGTGAACCTGCCACTGCATACCTGTTCTGTGAACCCGCCACTGTATACCTGTTCTGTTTAGTGAACCCGCCACTGTATACCTGTTCTGTTTAGTGAACCCGCCACTGCATACCTGTTCTGTTCAGTGGACCCACCACTGTATACCTGTTCAGTGAACCCGCCACTGCATACCTGTTCTGTTCAGTGGACCCGCCACTGTATACCTGTTCAGTGAACCCGCCACTGTATACCTGTTCTGTTTAGTGAACCCGCCACTGCATACCTGTTCTGTTCAGTGGACCCGCCACTGTATACCTGTTCAGTGAACCCGCCGCTGCATACCTGTTGTGTTCAGTGAACCCGCCACTGCATACCTGTTGTGTTCAGTGAACCTGCCACTGCATTCCTGTTCTGTGAACCCGCCACTGTATACCTGTTCTGTTTAGTGAACCCGCCACTGTATACCTGTTCTGTTTAGTGAACCCGCCACTGCATACCTGTTCAGTGAACCCGCCACTGCATACCTGTTCTGTTAAGTGGACCCGCCACTGTATACCTGTTCAGTGAACCCGCCACTGCATACCTGTTGTGTTCAGTGAACCTGCCACTGCATACCTGTTCTGTTTAGTGAACCCGCCACTGTATACCTGTTCTGTTTAGTGAACCCGCCACTGCATACCTGTTCTGTTCAGTGGACCCGCCACTGTATACCTGTTCAGTGAACCCGCCACTGTATACCTGTTCTGTTTAGTGAACCCGCCACTGCATACCTGTTCTGTTCAGTGGACCCGCCACTGTATACCTGTTCAGTGAACCCGCCACTGCATACCTGTTGTGTTCAGTGAACCCGCCACTGCATACCTGTTGTGTTCAGTGAACCCGCCACTGCATACCTGTTGTGTTCAGTGAACCTGCCACTGCATACCTGTTCTGTGAACCCGCCACTGTATACCTGTTCTGTTCAGTGAACCCACCGCATCAGTGTGCATACCTGTGCAGTTAAGTGAACCTACCTACCTACGTGAGTGCACGCAGTGTGATATACCACTCCGTGCATACCCGATATGGACAAAACAGGTAGAGGAAGAGGTAGTGCCAGAGCCAGAGGAAGGCCACCCGGCAGGTCTGCGCGAGGTCGTGTAAATGTAATTTCGTGTGGACCTGGCCCACAGTACAGTGCTCGGAAGAAGGCACGTCCCATCACCTCCCAAGATTGTCAGGACGTGGTTGAGTATTTAGCGACACAGAACACCTCATCTTGCTCAGCCACCAGCGCTACTACTAGCACCACTTCCGCTGCATTTGACACTTCGCAAGAATTATTTAGTGTTGAAATCACTGATGCACAGCTATTGTTGTTACAGCCAGATGAATTTTCACCAGCTCATATGTCTGAGTTACGCGGCAACACTATGGATGTAACGTGTCAGGAGGATGAAGGACCTACTGATGGTGCAAGTTTGGATTTGTCTGAGGCAAGCGAAGCTGGGCAGGATGACTACGATGATGACGGTAATAGGGATCCTCTGTATGTTCCCAATAGAGGAGATGAAGAGGGGGACAGTTTAGAGGGGGAGTCAGAGAGTAGTAGGAGGAGAGAAGTTGCTGAAAGAAGCTGGGGCAGCTCTTCATCAGAAACAGCTGGTGGCAGAGTCCGGCACCATGTATCGCCACCTATGTACAGCCAGCCAACTTGCCCTTCAGCATCAGCTGCTGAGGTCCCCATAGTGCCCACATCCCAGGGTGGCTCAGCGGTGTGGAAATTTTTTAATGTGTGTGCCTCAGATCAGACCAAAGCCATCTGTTCGCTCTGCCAACAAAAATTGAGCCATGGAAAGGCCAACACTCACATAGGGACAAGTGCCTTACGAAGGCACCTGGAGAAAAGGCACAAACAGCAATGGGATGGCCACCTTAGCAAAAGCAGCAGCAGCACACAAAAGCAAAGCCACCCTCCTTCTCCTCTTCCTCCTCCATAAGGTGCATTATCTGCTTCTGCCGCTTTCTCCCTTCCACCTTCACAGGCACCCTCCTCCACTCCGCCTCTGCCCTTGAGCGGTTCCTGCTCCTCTGCCCACAGCAGCAGTCAGGTGTCCGTGAAGGAAATGTTTGAGCGGAAGAAGCCAATTTCGGCCAGTCACCCCCTTGCCCGGCGTCTGACAGCTGGCGTGGCGGAACTGTTAGCTCGGCAGCTGTTACCATACCGGCTGGTGGACTCTAAGGCCTTCCGTAAATTTGTGGCCATCGGAACACCGCAGTGGAAGATGCCAGGCCGCACTTATTTTTCGAGAAAGGCCATACCCCAACTGCACCGTGAAGTTGAGAGGCAAGTGGTGTCATCTCTTGCGAAGAGCGTTGGGTCAAGGGTACACCTGACCACGGATGCCTGGTCTGCCAAGCACGGGCAGGGCCGCTACATTACCTACACAGCCCATTGGGTGAACCTGGTGGTAAACGATGGCAAGCAGGGCGCAGCGGACCAAATTGTGACACCTCCACGGCTTGCAGGCAGGCCTCCTGCCACCTCCTCTCCTCCTGCTACATGCTCTTTGCTGTCCTCCTCCTCCTTGGCTGAGTGGCAGTTCTCCTCTCCAGCTACACAGCCCCAGCTCCGCAGGGCCTATGCTGCATGCCAGGTAAGACGGTGTCACGCCATCTTAGACATGTCTTGTCTCAAAGCGGAGAGTCACACTGGAGCAGCTCTCCTGGCTGCTCTCAAGAAACAGGTGGATGAGTGGCTGACCCCGCACCACCTGGAGATAGGCAACGTGGTGTGCGACAACGGCAGTAATCTGCTTGCCGCTTTGCATATGGGGAAGCTGACACACATACCCTGCATGGCACATGTCATGAATCTAGTGGTTCAAAGATTTGTGGCAAAGTACCCTGGCTTAGCGAATGTCCTGAAGCAGGCCAGGAAGTTCTGTGGGCATTTGAGGCGGTCTTACACAGCCATGGCACGCTTTGCGGAAATTCAGCGCAAAAACAACATGCCGGTGAGACGCCTCATTTGCGATAGCCCGACTCGCTGGAACTCGACCCTGCTCATGTTTTCCCGCCTGCTAGAACAGAAGAAAGCCGTGACCCACTACCTCTACAACTACAGTAGAATGAAACAATCTGGGAAGATGGGGATGTTCTGGCCCGACAACTGGACACTGATGGAAAATGCATGCAGGCTCATGCGGCCGTTTGAGGAGGTGACCAACCTGGTGAGCCGCAGTGAGGGCACCATCAGTGACTTAATTCCCCTTCACTTACTTCTTGGAGCGTGCTGTGCGTAGAGTGGCGGATGAAGCTGTGAATGAGCGTGACCAGGAACCGTTACGGCAGGAACAGGCATGGGACCAATTTTCATCAGACCCAGCTGTTTCCTCAACACCTGCGGCAGCACAGAGGGGGGAGGAGGAGGAAGAAGAGAAGTCGTGTGCAGAAGACGAGTCAGACTCAGAGGATGATGAGCAAGGTGTTTCTTTGGGGGAGGAGGAGGAGGGGACAGCGGCAGGAGAACAACCTCAGCAGGCATCGCAAGGGGCTTGTGCTGCTCAACCTTCCCGTGGTATTGTTCGCGACTGGGGGGAGGAGGTTGACTTACCTGACGTCACTGAGGAAGAGCAAGAGGAGATGAAGGGTACTGGATCCGACTTTGTGCAGATGTCGTCTTTTATGCTGTCCTGCCTGTTGAGGGACCCCCGTATAAAAAACCTCAAGGGGAATGAGCTGTACTAGGTGGCCACACTACTAGACCCTCAGTACAGGCACAAAGTGGCGGACCTGTTACCAACTCACCGGAAGGTGGAAAGGATGCAGCACATGCAGAACCAGCTGTCAACTATGCTTTACAATGCCTTTAAGGGTGATGTGACGGCACAACGCCAGCAAGGTACCACTGCCACTAATCCTCCTCCCGTGTCCACGCAGTCAAAGACAGGACGCTCCAGCGATCTCATGGTGATGTCGGACATGCGGACGTTCTTTAGTCCAACGCCTCGCCGTAGCCCTTCCGGATCCACCCTCCACCAACGCCTGGAACGGCAGGTAGTCGACTACCTGGCCTTAAGTGTGGATGTAGACACTGCTGTGAACAGCAATGAGGAACCCTTGAACTACTGGGTGCGCAGGCTTGACCTGTGGCCAGAGCTGTCCCAATTTGCCATCCAACTTCTCTCCTGCCCTGCCGCAAGCGTCCTGTCAGAAAGGACCTTCAGCGCAGCTGGAGGCATTGTCACAGAGAAGAGAAGTTGCCTAAGTCACAAAAGTGTTAAGTACTTCACCTTTATCAAAATGAATGAGGCATGGATCCCGGAGGGCTGCTGCCCGCCCCAAGATTAAGTCAGTCCCCGCACTCACAGCATCTCTGCCTGCACGCCGTGTGACTGGCTGCCTGGCCTGCCCCAAGAAGACTAAGTCGCTCCCAGTCCCTCCACACAGCATGTCTGCCTGCAGGCCGCTTGACTACCTTCTCCGCCACCACCAACAGGGTCCGGGACTCCAGGCGGATTGCTGAATTTTTTAGGCCGCTGCTAGCAGCGGCCGCTGTAATAATTTTTCTGGTGCGTGAACATGACTGCCTAATTTTTCTGGCTGCACTGCGGGCAGCTGCAACAACAAAAGAAAAGGCATGTACATGCGCCTATTCCTCTTCGTGATCATTACCTTGCCGTGGTGAAGGGGCTTGCGTATCACAATGAAGCAATGACCGGCGCCTAGATGAGTGTCTCGGGGGGCACACCCACGATAATAAGGTCGTTGCCTCATTGTGGTCAGACCAAATTTGATCAGCTGGACAGTCACTGTTCTGTCATTCAGCTACATCAGCCAGGCGACCATATGGGCTGTAAAGCCACCAAAACCTGCACTCTCGCCATGGTGCGCACCAGTCCAGCACGGCCGTCACTACACAAACAGCTGTTTGCGGTGCGTTACACGGTGAGTTTGGTGTGTCAGTGTGAAGCAGTACCTTAATTACACTACCTGATTGATGTATACACATGCAAGATGTTTGAAAGCACTTTAGGCCTGTCATTTAGCATTCAATGTGATTTCTGCCCTTAAAACGCTGCTTTGCGTCAAATCCAGATTTTCCCCCGGGACTTTTGGCATGTATCCCACTCCGCCATGCCCCCCTCCAGGTGTTAGACCCCTTGAAACATCTTTTCCATCACTTTTGTGGCCAGCATAATTATTTTTTTTTTCAAAGTTCGCATCCCCATTGAAGTCTATTGCGGTTCGCGAACTTTAACGCGAACCGAACCTTCCGCGGAAGTTCGCGAACCAGGTTCGCGAACCTAAAATCGGAGGTTTGGCCCAACTCTAGTTCCTTCTAATACTGTGCATTTCTTGCATCAATGCTTATTCTAATGTCATTTTTAGCAACCAAGCACAAATGTATGGAGAGTTTTTTTCATGAATAATAGTCAAAAATGTGAAATCTGTGTTTTAAACAATATATTTATTTTAATAAAGTTGTGGATAATTCTCCAATCATACAATAGCAAGATAATTATTTTGTCAAAAAACAAAAGCTAATTCTAGTAATGCATTTTAAAGTTGTATAGCACCCTCTGTAGTGAGGAAATATTGAGCCATCTACTCTCTAATATTTAGTGCACTCTGGGTTCCTCTTAACATAGCACCACCAAAGTTTGAAAGTGTGGGAAACTAGGTTTCCTTCCATAGTTTACACATAGTTATGTAGGAGGCAGGTAGCCTTCACAAAAGTCAATGCATTTGTTGGCATAATTTTCATGGCAGAGTGTGGTAAATGTGCCACTTCTTAGCTAGGATGCCAAAGGTGCACTCCACTACTTCCCTGGCTTTGCTTAGTCACAAATTAAAATTTTATTTTTTCTGCTGCCATGGCTTTTTGGGATAAAGGCCTCATGACATTCTCTGAAAGGGAAAATGCCTCATCACCAATAAAGGTGGAGGGATAGGCAGGTGAATGGGTGTTAGGCCAAGGGATGTGAAGTTGGCCCAGTTGCAGATTCATCCCAGAGTCATTACTGCTCCTATAGGCACCCACATTAATATATTCAAATGTATATTCTGCACCAACCACAGCCATTAGCACTATCGAGAAGAACCTATGATAGTTAAAGTATAGGCTGCCAGATAATGCTGACATTACCATCCTGACATGCTTGCCAGTTGCCATCGACCGCCCCCAGGCAATTTGGGAAATGGTGGTTTTCACGTTTTGCATGATCTGGGGAGGCATGCAGTCCTGTTGCAGTTACAGCCAGATGTTTCTGCAGGTATCCAAGACAATGTTCTGAATAATGGACTTTCCCAACCTATATTCGAAATGAAGTGCTGCATACGTATGTCCTGTTGCATGGAATTAGAGTTGAGCCGAAATTTTCGTAATTTCGCGTTACTATAATTACGCATGCGAAATTTGCGATTACGATGCGAAATTACGGTAGCGTAATTGCCATTAAAATCGTAATTGAAAATAGGTAAGCGTAATTTTCAACGCGTAATTATGCATTTCGTTCATACCGTAATTTCGCATTAAACCATATCGTAATTTCGCGTTAACCTGCTGGGCGGTCTGGACGAGCTCAGCTCGTCCAGTACCGCCGGAGCCTGCCGCTCAGGCCCTGCTGGGCCGATTTGGCTCAAATAAAAAGCAGCACACGCAGCCGGCACTTTGCCAGCCGCGTGTGCTGCCTGATCGCCGCCGCTCTGCGAAAGTTCGAAAGAGGGTCCCCCCAGCCGCCTGAGCCCAGCGTAGCCGGAACAAAAAGTTCCGGCCAGCGCTAAGGGCTGGATCGGAGGCGGCTGACGTCAGGACGTCGGCTGACGTCGATGACGTCACTCCGCTCGTCGCTATGGCGACGATGTAAGCAAAACAAGGAAGGCCGCTCATTGCGGCCTTCCTTGTTTATTCTGGGCGCCGGAGGCGATCGGAAGAACGCCTCCGGAGCGCCCTCTAGTGGGCTTTCATGCAGCCAACTTTCAGTTGGCTGCATGAAATAGTTTTTTTTTTATTAAAAAAAAAACCTCCCGCAGCCTGCCTGGCGATCTTAATAGAACGCCAGGCAGGTTAAACCATAACGCTCCCGTATAATATAAAAAAGCCGCCGACTTTAAGGGTTAATAGCAAAGCCCCCTTTGTTGCTAAGAGCCTCAAATTTGGAGAATATATTAAGGAGATCAGAAGGAATAAGAGGAAAACAATTTTTTTCAAAAAGACCTTATAGTTTTTCAGAAAAAATCGATGTTAAAGGGGTTCTGTGGGGGTTTCTGAAGATAAAAACTGCCACTTACCTTGGGCTTCTATGAGCCCCATGCAGCGGTAATGTCCCACGACGTCCTGCTCCCATCCGCCGTTCCCCGCAGCCGGCACCGGGCTATTATTCGTCTGACATACAGACGAATAATGCGCGTTGCCGTGCCTCCGCTCGCATCATCTGAGGCTTACCACGCAGGCGCAGTACAACGGAGCCTTGTACTGCGCCTGCGCAGTAAGCTTCCGATGACGCAGGCGGAAGCGAGCGGGTGCGCGGCCACTCTAGCGCAGCCGCAGTTGGATCCCATGCCGCTTAGACCGGGGCCGGCGGCGGAGAACGGCAGATGGGAGCAGGACGGCGTGGGACATTACCGCTGCACGGGGCTGATAGAAGCCCAAGGTAAGTGTCCGTTTTTTTCTTCCACAATCCCCCACAGAACTCCTTCAAAGTTTCAAAGGAAAAATGTATACATTTAAAAACCCGCCGACTTTAACGGTTAATAGCAAAGCCTGCTTAAAGTTTAGGAACACCAAATTCCCAGGGTATATTAAGGGGATCAGTGGGAATAAGAGGAAAAAATTTATTTTCAAAAAGACCTTATAGTTTTTGAGAAAATCGATTTTTAAGTTTCAAGGGGAAAAATGTCTTTTAAATGCGGAAAATGTCAGTTTTTTTGCACAGGTAACAATAGTGTATTATTTTCATAGATTCCCCCAAGTGGGAAGAGTTTTACTTACTTCGTTCTGAGTGTGGGAAATATAAAAAAAAACGACGTGGGGTCCCCCCTCCCAGACCTCTTTAACCCCTTGTCCCCCATGCAGGCTGGGATAGCCAGAATGCGGAGCACCGGCCGCGTGGGGCTTCGCACCCTGACTATACCAGCCCACATGGTCCATTAATTGGGGGGCCTCGGAAGGGGAGGGGCAGCCAAGCTTTCCCCTCCCCCTCCGAGCCCTTGTCCAATCCAAGGACAAGGGGCTCTTCTCCACCTCCGATGGGCGGTGGAGGTGGAGGCCGCGATTTCCTGGGGGGGGGGGGGGGGGTTCATGGTGGTATCTGGGAGTCCCCTTTAAAAAGGGGTCCCCCAGATGCCCACCCCCCCTCCCAGGAGAAATGAGTATAGAGGTACTTGTACCCCTTACCCATTTCCTTTAAGAGTTAAAAGTAAATAAACACACAAACACTTAGAAAAAGTATTTTAATTGAACAAAAAACATAACCACGAAAAAAGTCCTTTAATATTCTTAATTAACCATTAATACTTACCTGTCCCTTTAAATAAATGATCCCTCGCAATAGCCTCGGAAATGTTCTATCAGTTACAATGTAACAAAGTTATTACAATGTAACAACTTTGTTACATTGTAACTACGCCGCACCCGACGTCACTCGCCGCTCAGCCGCCGCATACACTTACGCGTCCTTGCGGGACGCTAAGTCCCCGCCGGCTCCCGCTGTCCACCCCGCCCACATCTGTCACCCACATGTCACCCACATGTAGGTGACATGTGGGAGAGGCGGGGAGGGCAGCGGGAGCCGGCGGGACTTAGCGTCCTGCACGGACCCGACAGAGCTCTGAGCTATATAGCTCAGAGCTCTCTAAGCATCTTTGTATTTGAGCTCCAAGGAGCCCCATTGGTCCTTAGCAGACCAATGGGGTTCCTTCTGATTTAAAGGAACCCCATTGGTCTGCTAAGGACCAATGGGGCTCCTTGGAGCCCAAATACAAAGATGCTTAGAGAGCTCTGAGCTATATAGCTCAGAGCTCTGTCGGGTCCGTGCAGGACGCTAAGTCCCGCCGGCTCCCGCTGCCCTCCCCGCCTCTCCCACATGTCACCCACATGTCACCCACATGTGGGTGACAGATGTGGGCAGGGTGGACAGCGGGAGCTGCGGGGACTTAGCGTCCTGCAAGGACGCGTAAGTGTATGCGGCGGCTGAGCGGCGAGTGACGTCGGGTGCGGCGTAGTTACAATGTAACAAAGTTGTTACATTGTAATAACTTTGTTACATTGTAACTGATAGAACATTTCCGAGGCTATTGCGAGGGATCATTTATTTAAAAGGGACAGGTAAGTATTAATGGTTAATTAAGAATATTAAAGGACTTTTTTCGTGGTTATGTTTTTTGTTCAATTAAAATACTTTTTCTAAGTGTTTGTGTGTTTATTTACTTTACTCTTAAAGGAAATGGGTAAGGGGTACAAGTACCTCTATACTCATTTCTCCTGGGAGGAGGGGGGGCATCTGGGGGACCCCTTTTTAAAGGGGACTCCCAGATACCACCATGAACCCCCCCCCAGGAAATCGCGGCCTCCACCTCCACCGCCCATCGGAGGTGGAGAAGAGCCCCTTGTCCTTGGATTGGACAAGGGCTCGGAGGGGGAGGCAGGGCCGGTTTAAGCAACAATTGGGCCCCAGGGCAAAATAAACCTGGGGGCCCCCCCAACATATACCCCGGAACAAAAATCGGCATTAGGGGACCTTTTTTGCAGCTGGTATAACAGGGTGTGAAGTCCCAATCGGTCGGAGCTCCACATTCTGGCTATCCCAGCCTGCATGGGGGACAAGGGGTTAAAAAGTTTCAGGAGGGGGGACCCCGCATAATTTTTTTCTTTAAAAAATTCCCACACTCTAAACATAAAAAAAAAATTGGGAAAATAGGAAAAAATGCCAGGGATCTTCATACAGCCATATTGCGGCTGTATAGCGATCCCTGGCCAAAGCGCTGCAGCTGCGTATAGACCCCCTGGAAACCCCGTCAGGAAATTTATAATGCTTTCGTTTGATGCATGTAAAATTACACTACCGTTAGGTTTGCTACTAAAAGTGACATTTACCGCATTTAAAAGTATACTTTTTTCCTTTGAAACTTTAAAATCGATTTTCTCAAAAACTAGAAGGTCTTTTTGAAAAATTGTTTTTTCCTCTTATTCCTAATGATCTCCTTAACATATCCTGCAAATTTAGGGTTTCTAGCATTCAAGGTGGATTTGCTATTAACCATTAAATTCAGCAGGTTTTTAAATGTGTATTTTTTTTTTCCTTTGAAACTTTAAAATCGATTTTCTCAAAAACGATAAGGCCGATTTGAAATTTTTTTTCCTCTTGTAGCCACTGGGGGCCCCTACAAGCTCTGGGGCCCTGGGGCAGCTGCCTCCTTTGCCTTAATGGTAGGTCCGGCCCTGGGGGGAGGGGAAAGCTTGGCTGCCCCTCCCCTTCCGAGACCCCCCAATCCATGGACCATGCGGGCTGGTATAGTCAGGGTGCGGAGCCCCACGCGGCCGGTGCTCCGCATTCTGGCTATCCCAGCCTGCATGGGGGACAAGGGGTTAAAGAGGGCTGGGAGGGGGGACCCCACGTCGTTTTTTTTTATATTTCCCACACTCAGAACGAAGTAAGTAAAACTCTTCCCACTTGGGGGAATGTATGAAAATAATACACTATTGTTACCTGTGCAAAAAAAACTGACATTTTCCGCATTTAAAAGACATTTTTCCCCTTGAAACTTAAAATCGATTTTCTCAAAAACTATAAGGTCTTTTTGAAAAAAAAAAATTTTCCTCTTATTCCCACTGATCCCCTTAATATACCCTGGGAATTTGGTGTTCCTAAACTTTAAGCAGGCTTTGCTATTAACCGTTAAAGTCGGCGGGTTTTTAAATGTATACATTTTTCCTTTGAAACTTTAACATCAATTTTCTGAAAAACTATAAGGTCTTTTTAAAAAAAAAAAAATTTCCTCTTATTCCTTCTGATCTCCTTAATATATTCTCCAAATTTGAGGCTCTTAGCATTTAAGGGGGCTTTGCTATTAACCCTTAAAGTCGGCGGCTACCTAACATTGATCCATGCGTCAACTTTTCCGCTTGGGAGCATGGCCATACGCATTAATTTCGTAATACCCACTGCAATGCGAAAATTACGCGAAAATTACGCTTACGCGAAATTTCGCGAAATCCTTCTTCATTACGATTATGTACTTACGGCCATAATCGTAATTACACTAATTACGCGAAATTTCGCGAAATCGTCATTACGTCATTACGCTCATCTCTACATGGAATCTGCAAGTGTAAACAAAAAACATTTATGAATTGTTCTTTTGCAGTTGATCAGTTAAGAACAAGATGGAAATCTATTTGTGACAATAACAAAAGGGAGTTGGAGAAACAAAAAAGGGAGCAAAGAAGTGGTGCCGGGGCCACAAACCGGTGAAAATACAAGTTTACACCATTTCTGGACTTCCTCAAGCCACATACAGATACTGGGCCATAAGTATTTACACTGATGAATGAAAAAGCCATGATACTTATTCATAATAAGGTGAGCTTTATTTTTATTATCCTTTCTTAACAGGGGCGTAGCTTGGGGGGGCAGGGTAGGACATGTGCCCCCGAGCGCTAACTCCCTATGGGCGCCCAGCTGCGCATTGTTTTTTTTTTTCAAATGCCCTCTCTTTGCAGCTGCCTTGCTTCTTGGGACTGTCTTCCTGTGTGATGTCACAAGGCGCCACCCCTCCGCTGCGTGCATTGGAACGCAGGCAGAGCCGACAGCCAGTCAGAGAGAGGGCAATTCGCGGAGCCGGCCTTTTCTCAGTTAATCCCTCTGCCGCCGATCACTGGATCACTGGGAGCTCTGACGCTAATCAGCTGACAGCTGATTCAATGGCTGCAAGCTCTGCTGATCAAACTGGCCTAGGGGATGAGGGGAGATTTCCCCCCTGGCCACAGCCGTCACAACAAAAAGACTGGCTTGTAATGAGCTGCAGAGCTATGCCATGCTCTAGCAGCTCTGCACTCCATAGCCACGCACAGGATGGAAGAAATCAGCTAAAGCGCTCCGCCCCCTCCCCAGCAGCTGCTTCAATTCCACACAAGAGAGTCACTGCTATATCACTTCTGTGTCCCTGACTCTCAGCACTGCCCTGAAATGCTGAGAAGTTTGTAATGTGAGCCTGCCTAGCAGATAAGAGGTAAGATTGGGCTGGCTGGCTATCAGTAAAGCTGTGACAGTCCTGCTGTGACATTTACTGTATGTGGGGTTGCCACCTTTTGGGTGGAAAAATACCGGCTTGGGGTGTGGCCTTGGGGGGTGGCCTAAAAGTGGGAGTGGTTTGTTACATCTTTTGTTTTCACCCGGAAATTGCACAAGACAACTGCCTGGCCTGAGTAGATGGGCCTCCTGGCTGGTTGCTGGCCTTTGACAGCAGCTAAGTGGCTGGCTTGTGACTGGACAGCTAAGTGTTACTATGCTGGGGATTGGCCACCTGGACCTCTAAACACTGGCGTAACAATAGGGCCTGCAGCCCCTGCGGGGGGGGGGCCTGGAGGGGTGGCAGCATGAGGGGAAAGCCTTGGCCACAGTCGGCGGGGAGAGGGGAAGTTCCCCCCCTCTCCCTCACCTCGGGGCTCTCCCTCTGCGCTCCCCTCCAGCTTAAGTTACAGTGTGGGCAGCGGGCAGCGGCAGGCAGATACATACCTTCCGTGCGTATAGCAGTGACATCTTCTGCAGCACCTTACAGAGTATATAGTCATGTCACTGACTCAGAATTGAATCAAACCATAGTCTAACGTCCTACATCTTCTGCAACACTTTATGCTGGGAATTAACGGTTCATTTCTGCCGTGCGTTTTTGCTCTCAATCGTTTTTGCCGCTCGATTTTAGCTCTCGATTCTTATCTTCCTCTCGTTTTTCTTATCTTTTTCCATTCACTTCTATCAGAAATCGAGCGGCAAAACAATTTAAAGGGAGATCGGACATGTCGGAACTTATCTATCGAACCATCTAATCAGCTACAAAACAAACAGTGTATTCCCAGCATTACAGAGTACAGGTAGAAAAGTGTGAATGCTGCTTTAACCACTCTAATGCCCGGTCCCAATGCAGCAAGTGAAAAATGAAGAGCAGCACATTGCTCAATGAAAAAAACTTTTTTTTGTGGACATATCCAAAGTGAAAAACAGGATGTATCGCCAGAAAGCATAGTGTCCGGTTTTTCACGTTTGA
Source organism: Hyperolius riggenbachi (assembly GCF_040937935.1). Taxonomy (NCBI): domain Eukaryota; kingdom Metazoa; phylum Chordata; class Amphibia; order Anura; family Hyperoliidae; genus Hyperolius; species Hyperolius riggenbachi. The sequence goes on along the minus strand of NC_090649.1, from coordinate 112,766,087 downwards.
TACATCAACAAATAGCATTTTTCATTGCAGATCTTCCTTTTTCACTTTACAGTACAGTCATGTCACTAACTGTCCCTCAGAGGAGCTCACAATCTAATCCCTTCCATAACTATCTGTCCATCATAATCTTGGGCCAATTTAGGGAAAGCGAGAGATTGCTATCCACTACGCCACCGTGCTGCCCTTAGTGGCTGTGGCTGGGCTTTGCTTGCTGCTGTCTGTCTCCTGAGTGCTGGGCTGGCTTTTTCAGATTGCTGGCCAACGCTCCCTGTGGGTCCCAGGCCTGACAGAGGGCACATTCACATTTTGCATCCCCATCACACTTGTACTGTGATTGTGGTTCTCATTCAACGACTGAAAATCACAATCACTCCAATAATGCTACATGCAGAAGCAACACGTTTGCAATTTCTGGAAATTGTACGATTTTTGGAAATTGCAAGAGCTGCAATGTGAATAATCTCATAAGGTTACATTATACACAGCAATTTACTGATCACTGGTGATCAGCAAAACCTCTCACAAAAGCACCCCAGGGTCAAAGAGCCCTAAACCATCCTCCTGGACTCTGGGTAGCTGTCTGTGTCTCTTGCACTCTGGGTAGCTGTCTGTGTCTCTTGGACTCTGGGCAGCTGTCTGTGTCTCTTGGACTCTGGGCAGCTGTCTGTGTCTCTTGGACTCTGGGCAGCTGTCTGTGTCTCTTGGACTCTGGGCAGCTGTCTGTGTCTCTTGGACTCTGGGTAGCTGTCTTTGTCTCCTGGACTCTGGGTAGCTGTCTGTGTCTCCTGGACTCTGGGCAGCTGTCTGTGTCTCCTGGAATCTGGGCAGCTGTCTGTGTCTCTTGGACTCTGGGCAGCTGTCTGTGTCTCTTGGACTCTGGGCAGCTATCTGTGTCTCTTGGACTCTGTGTAGCTGTCTTTGTCTCCTGGACTCTGGTAGCTGTCTGTGTCTCTTGGACTCTGGGCCGCTGTCTGTGTCTCTTGGACTCTGGGTAGCTGTCTGTGTCTCTTGGACTCTGGGTAGCTGTCTGTGTCTCTTGGACTCTGGGCAGCTGTCTGTGTCTCCTGGAATCTGGGCAGCTGTCTGTGTCTCTTGGACTCTGGGCAGCTGTCTGTGTCTCTTGGACTCTGGGTAGCTTGTCTGTGTCTCTTGGACTCTGGGCAGCTGTCTGTGTCTCTTGGACTCTGGGCAGCTGTCTGTGAGAGCCTGTGGTGACTGTCTGGCTCACTAGCTGTCTCTTTACCTGGCTGGGCAGCTTCATAGTTTAGGCTGATATATTGTGCTGGCTATGTGTAGCTGCTGCTGATCCCCTCTGCTTCAGTGCTTCCATACATTATGAATCGTTCTCCCCAGCACACTGATTCTAGGCTGACTCAGCTCTGCTGGCAGGGATCTACTGGCCACACAACCAGAGTGCTCTCCCCTGCTGAAAATGATACTCACAAAGCCATGCACAGCTATAAGAACTGGAAGACAGCACTGTCTATGCCTGACATGTCCGGTTTATGAGTGATTGGTTCATTTGAGCCGGTTCTTTCCTGCTGTGAGTCGAGTGATCCGACTCATCACACTGAACCAAATCAGTTCAGTGGATGATTCAGGAACTGCAGCTGCACTGGGTCCTTTTTGCAATGCAAAACCAATTTTGATGTGCATTTTTTGTGCGTTTTTTTTATGCGTTTGCGTTTTTGACCAATTTTGATGTGCATTTTTTATGCTTTTGGATTTTTCTGATTGGCAAGTGTCTTGATTTTTGAAAATAAATACTAGTGGTTAAATCAATACAAAACGGAAAGCGTTTTTCATGCGTTCCTATACTTTACATTGAAACGCATCATAAACACACAGAAATGCATTTGCGTTTTTAAATCAGAATGCAGCAGTGGAAAAGGCCACCCAGGATTATTATTTTAAACAGGCTGCACTTAAAGAGAACCCGAGGTGGGATTTAATTATGTTAGTGGGGCACAGAGGCTGGTTGTGCACCCTAACACCAGCCTCTGTTGCCCCATGGTGTGCCTCCAGGACCCCCCTGCGCGCCGCTATACCCCCCGCAGTGCTAGCGACACACAGCGACAGTGTGTCGCTAGCACTGCGGTGGGTATAGCGGCGCAATGTTTACCTCTGCCTGTCTGTTAGCGCCGCTCCCCCGTCTCCTCCGTATCGGCGCTACCCGCCCGCGTCACTTCCCTCCAATCAGCGGGAGGGAAGGGTAGCGCCGATACAGAGGAGGCGGGGGAGCGGCGCTAACAGACAGGCAGAGGTAAACATTGTGCTGGCGACACGCTGTGTGTCACTAGCACTGCGGAGGGGATAGCGGCGTGCAGGGGGGTCCTGGAGGCACACTATGGGGCAACAGAGGCTGGTGTTAGTGTGCGCCACGTTCACACTGCACGCTTTGCTGCCTGGATTTCGGCAACGCGTGCAGGAGGCAGATACGCATGACATCAGAAAGTGCATAGACTGCACTGATGTTCACACTACATGCGTTCCGGACCAGTGCGGTCCGAAAACGCATGCTGCGCACATTTTTTTAACAAAACGTGTGGCTGACCCATTCTATGCACTTTCAGTGAATGGGATCAGCCACGCAATGCCTAGAAACGCATATGGCGTGCGTTTGTACACGTTGTGTTCCGAACGCACAGCCATCCGCGTTTGATGATGTCAACATGGCCTAAAATTCAGCAAACGCATGCGTTTTGCATTTTTGGGTGAAAACGCAGCTAATGGAAAAGGGCCCACACACACAGCTGAAGGAGAAGGAGCCAGGAGGAGGAATAATAGATGTCTGGGCCAATTAGCAGGGGAGGGGAGTGACTAGCAACTACCATATTTTTCAGAATACAAGACGCTCCGGCATATAAGACACACCGAGATTTAGGGTATCATTCATAAACAGCTTGTCGGTAAAAAGAATCTGTGCGGGAAAACACCGCTGGCGGTGTTTTAGACTTCTGGGTGGGCATTCATGAAAAAGTATCCATGTGCGGAAGCAGTGCGGAGATTCCCCGAACTAGGCAGGCGGTAGGCTGGCGGTAGGCAGGCGGAGACACGGAAGCTGCCGAGTTGATACATTTCTCCGTGTTCCGCTTTGCTGCAGCTGTCTGGGAGGTCTGTGTGTCTCCATTCACTTGCATTGGTATCGCCACATCACAGGGAGCGGTACTTCCCGACCTCTCACCGCTTGCGGTGATCTTTATGAATAAACATTTTGCTACATTTGTTCCGATAATCACCGCACAAGGCGGTGATTTATCACTCTGCTCGGTAGTGTCATTTTTTTATGCGGAAAGAGCCTTTATGAATGCTGACTTTGCCGAGTGGTCGGTAAAGTCAGCTGTTTTTAGCATTTCCGCATGCGGAAATGCTTTATGAATGATAGCCTTAGAGGGCAAAAATCAGGAAAAAATAAATAAACTAAACCTAGGTGCGTCTATGGTGCAGGGGCTTCTTATGGACCTCTAACTCCCCCAAAACTGTCTTTATCTAAGCTACACTGCCCATCTATACTAACACCTGCTACACTACACTTCACTTACCCCTGCTGCCCCCACCAACTACACCTTACTTCACTAACCCCTACTACCACCACCAACTACACTACACTACACTACAGTATACTACACTTCCCTCACTAACAGCTGCAGCCAACCCAAACTACACTACACTTCACTGACTAACCCCTCCAGCCAACCCAAACTACACTACACTTCACTAACTAACCCCTCCAGCCAACCCAAACTACACTACACTTCACTAACTAACCCCTCCAGCAAACCCAAACTACACTACACTCCACTAACTAACCCCTCCAGCCAGAGCTGGGACAAGGTCCTCCAGCACCCAAGGCTGAGACACCAAAGTGCGCCCCTCCATCCCTCCCACCTCCGCTGTCACACACGGATTGCTATTAGACTAAGAGGGCCACAGGGCCCACAACCTCCCCAACACCTTAATATCTAGTTATCTGGCTTGCAGTCACTGCTATGTATCCCCTTTTCTTATTTCTTTCTGCTTCAAATACAATTAGGAATGACAGCTGAATGAATTGTGCGCCCTCTCCTACACTGCGCCCTGAGGCTGGAGCCTCTCCAGCCTATGCCTCGGCCCGGCCCTGCCTCCAGCCAACCCAAACTACACTACACTCCACTAACTAACCCCTCCAGCCAATCCAAACTACACTACACTTCACTAACTAACCCCATCAGCCAACCCAAACTACACTCCACTCCACTAACTAACTCCTCCAGCCAACCCAAACTACACAACACTTCACTAACTAACCCCTCCAGCCAACCCAAACTACACTACACTTCACCCCTGCTGCATCTCACCTGATCCTGTCGACGCGATCTTCCTCTCCTGCATCTGCCTGTCATCACCCGAGAGTTGCAGCAGCCGTCATCTGAGGGTCCCATTAGGTGTCATCAGAGGGTCCAGCAATCCCATCCAGTATCCCCGCTCTTTAAGTGTCCAAGTCGCCGGCTCCTCTTCACTGCAGTCATGCTTGAATGCAGGCTCGCGGTGATCACGCAGTGATTACGCGCTGCCGCCCCGCCGACTTCCTCCATAGTTACGGTGTCCTCTTCTCAGTTACAGTGCCCCCTTCTGTGTTACGAGCGGCGCACGTGCGCCGGGGTCACACATGACGTCAGAACCACTGCGCCTGCACAGTCCGCTCCGGCCCACGTGGCGGTGATTGACAGCACTGCTCGCGCAGGCACACTACAGAGCGTCCTGGAGGTCATCGCTGGGAACCGGGTCGGAGCTGCGGCGAACGGCTGCGGGCAGAGCGGCGGCGAGGGACATGCTGGGAGCTTGGGGCTGGAGGAAGCCCCCCGGTAAGTAGCACTCATTTTACATTATTTTCCCTGATGACTCCTTTAAAAGGAAATAAATATGGTAGCTTCCACATACCTCTTGCGACAGTTGTCCTTAAAGTTAGCCGCACATTGATATGTGGCCGCCTGATGTGGCAAACTGATAGATCCTCTTTGATTGAAATCTGATCATAGAGGGATTAATTACTTCCACACTTGGCACACAAATTTTAAATAGATTTCAGCAGGAAATCTATTGAAAATTAATCAAACCACAGTGTTGCACCGCATCGATCTCCCATCCCAATCAAAATTTCCTGTCCAATCGATTTGTACAAAAATTAGTTGAAATTGAAGTCTAATCAGCACTTTCCCGGAAGTTCGATTCACCCCATAATGCTCTATGAGGGTCAACTTTGACCCTCTACATCACAGTCAGCAGGCACATTGTAGCCAATCCGGCTACACTCAGCCTTGGAGCCCCCCCCTTATATAAGGCAGGCGGCGGCGGCCATTAGGCTCACTCGTGTGCCTGCTGCTAGTCAGAATAGGGCGAGCTGCTGCAGACTTGTTCTCCTAGGGACAGATTTGTCAGGCTCTTGGCTTGTGAACTTGCTCCTGGCTGAATCTAATTGCTTAAATAGCACCCCTCATTCAACAGCTCTTTTTAGAGCTAATCCTGTTGTGTTTTTTTTTTTTGTATGTGTGTCAAACTGACACTTGTGTTGCTTAGACAGCATTGCTAATTCATACTGTGTGTGTGCCACTGCCAGCAGCCCAGCCAGCAGCACATTCAGTGACCACCTGTGTGTTTGACAGGGAGCTGCACATTGTACTACCCGGTACTGCATATACCTACTACTAATACCTGTTGTGTTGAGTAATCTCACCTGACTGCATCTAACTACCTTTGTGTTGAGTGAACTCACCTCTCTGCATATAACTACCTTTTGTGTTCAGTGAACTCACCTCACTGCATATAATAACTACCTTTGTTGAGTGAACTCACCTCTTTGCATATAACTAGCTGTTGTGTTGAGTGAACTCACCTCACTGCATATAACTCCCTTTGGGTTGAGTGAACCCACCTCACTGCATATACCTAGCATCCCCCCGAGATGGACAAACCAGGTAGAGGAAGAGGTAGAGGCAGACCCAGAGGAAGGCCACAGGCACCGGCAGGTCTGTGCGAGGTGGTGTTGCTGTTATTTCGTGCGGACCTGGCCCAAAGTACAGTGCTCAAAAGAAGGCACGTGCCATCACTTCCCAAAATTGTGAGGACGTGCTTGAGTATTTAACACAGAACACCTCATCTCCTGCAGCCACCAGCGCTACAACAAGCACCACATCCGCTGCATTTGACACTTCGCAGGAGTTATTTGGTGGTTGTGAAATCACTGATTCACAGCCACTACTGCAACAACAAGAAGAAGGCGCAGGTACACCACCTCATACGTCTGAGTTAGGTGGCGATAGTATGGACGTAACGTGTGAGGAGGGGGATGATGAAGCACCTGATGTTGGTGCAGTTGTGTCTGAGGAAAGCAAAGCTGGGCAGGAGGATTATGACGACGATTATACGGATGCCACGTATGTTCCCAATAGAGGAAATGACCAGGGGGACAGTTCAGAGGGGGAGCCAGAGAGGAGTAGGAGGAGAAGAGTCCATGAAAGAAGCAGAGAGAGCTCATCCTCAGAAACAGCTGGGGGCAGTGTCCGGCGCCATGTATCGCCAGCTATGGACAGGCATGCCACCGTAGTGCCATCTCCCCAGGGGGGCTCAGCCGTTTGGAATTTTTTTAATGTGTGTACCTCAGATCAGAGCAAAGCCATCTGTTCTCTCTGCCTCCAAAAATTGAGCCGTGGAAAGGCCAACACTCACGTAGGGACAAGTGCCTTACGAAGGCACCTGGAGAAAAGGCACAAACAGCAATGGGAAGAACACCAGAGGAAAAACAGCACCCAAAAGACAAGCCACCCTCCTTCTCCTCTTCCTCCTTCAGGTGCATCGTCTTCATCCGCTTTCTCCCTTGCACCTTCACAGCCACCCTCCTCCACACTGCCTCTGCCCTTGAGTGGTTCCTGCTCCTCTGCCCACAGCAGTAGCCAGGTGTCCATGAAGGAAGTCTTTGAGCGGAAGAAGCCCATTTCTGCCAGTCACCCTCTTGCCCGGCGTCTGACAGCTGGCGTGGCGGAACTATCAGCTCGCCAGCTATTGCCATACAAGCTGGTGGAGTCAGAGGCTTTCCGTAAATTTGTGGCCATTGGGACACCGCAGTGGAAGATACCAGGCCGCACTTATTTTCCACGAAAGGCCATACCCAAACTGTACCGTGCAGTTGAGAGGTAGTGGGATGTGGGTGTCAATAACACCCTCTAGTGAAAAGATACAGGAGACAAAAGTGGGAGCCCAATAGTGTAGTATGTCAAAAACAATTGAACGTAATAAAAGTAAGACACTACTCACAAAGGTGGGTTGCAGAGGGGCAACCGACCACAGGAAGCAGGTGGAGACAGCAAACCCGACTCCACTCGGGGTGGTCCCTAGGGACCTGGATGCGGTCGCTCTCCTTGGTAAAAGAAAGGGGACAGATATCCGCCGTGGTCGAAGCCACGTGTGGTCTGTACCCACCCCTCAGACGGGTGAGGTAAGGGGGTATGATTGCACAATAAGGGTATAAGAGGCGCCCTGGTGTAATAAAAGCATCTAAAAACAGTTTAAAAACGGGAAATAAATTTGAGGTGGCTTACCTCAGTGACGAAAAAATCTTTGTATTTTACAAAGGTTTTTATTAGTAGCACAGGCAACGCGTTTCGCGGGTCAGAGCCCGCTTCCTCAGGCCAATAACAGTGCCTACATCAGTAAAAAGAGGCTCCTTAGCATACCAGAATATTACAATATACATATATATACATATATACAACATAACGTTATTATCACATGAATTGCATATTTACATACTTTCATATCCACCTGTGCACACCTACAAGGGCGGTCCATATATATATTATCATCAATTGGGAGTATTGACAACTGATACAGTTATTAGTGTTCAGGAGGCGTGCATAAATAAAAATGCAAAATTGCAAAAAAATAAAAAAATTCATATATAATAATAATAATAATAATAATACTGCTGCAAATGCTGCAAATGTATGCATCTAGAAACCATTATAAAAATGAACAAGTAGTGAATAAATAATAGAATTGGGAGTATTGACAACTGATACAGTTATTAGTGTTCAGGAGGCGTGCATAAATAGAAATGCAAAAAAAAAAAAAAAAAAAATTAATAATACTGCTGCAAATGCTGCAAATGTATGCTTCTAGAAACCATTATAAAAAATGAACAAGTAATGAATAAATAATAGAATTGCTGCAAATCAATGTATATAAAAATCCTAAGGGAATGACATTGTCATTGAAAATAAAATTGCTGCAAGTTTATATGTATAAAAATCTAGGGGGATTCATAGGAGTTGTAATAAAATTATTTACATACATGAATCAATTGGTGATAAAAAATGTGGTACTAAGAAGACTTGGCCAGCTCTATATAGAGAGGGAAGTTAGGGAGAAAGGAACACACAGCAGACAGTGCTAGACTCTATGGTCTGCGCTTATCTGCAAATTAAAAAGAGCTGGTCACAAAGTAAGTTACAAAAACACATAATGTGCATCATCTGAATGTCCAGCAGCAGGGGGAGCGCTTGTAGGCAGACAGTAATAAAGAGCAGGTTAAGATTCACTTACCAAACTAAATGACAGATTCAGCAAAGGGAGCCTCTAGTGGGAGGCATCTCTCACTGGGCTAAATAGATTTTGAATGTAATTAGCAGCTGCAGGATTGCACACTTGCTGAGGGTGAGGAGGGATGTGGCTTGTTTGTGATGTCATCACACAAGCCGCTCCTACCGGAAGTTTAGGCGGCACAATTTTGGAAGAGGTCGCCTCATAGGCTCCCAATGTATTTGCCAGTCTTTCTATGTTTTCAATGGACTGAATTTCAAGAAGTGCTAGGTAATGTATTTTTATCACCACTAGATGGCAGCATAGGATTAGAAATAGAATGGATTTAGAGAAATGCTAGGTAATGTATTTTTATCACCACTGGATGGCAGCATAGGATTAGAAATATAATTTTTTCATGAATGGATTAAAGTTAGTCGTGGTTGCTACAGAAATTAGAAGATTGATGTTGGAATATATAAAAATATTTATTTCTACCATGTTGTTCTGTAAATAAGGGGTGATAAGAGTATTTTTATATGAGGAATATTGTAGGAGGAAAATTAAAGGAGGTCAGTATTTGGATGGTAAATAGTTGTTATATTAACTTTGATGGGGTGATGGTGACAATGTGGTCTCTAATGAATAGGGATGTGTTGTAAATGGGGACATATAAATGATAATTTGTATGCGGTTGTAAATGCACATTACTCATGATTGCATGGTGTGAGGGAAATCGTGAGAAGTGTGGGGTAAGGTTGTGGCAATAGCAAGGATAGGGAAGTGAGTCGGTGGGGGAAGTGGTAAAGTTGAAGGTGAAGGAAGGTGTAACGCTATAGGTGGTGTTGGCAGGAACAGTGGGTGGCTTGGGGGGGGGGGGGTTAAAAGTTGTGTTCCAGGCACTCATTTAGCCCTTCTGGCTTAAGTGTTCTAAGATTGAAGATCCAATACATCTCTTGTGCTCGTAATCGAGCCATCCGTTCAGTAGGGGAAAGGTTGTCTGGGATGTGTTCAATTGGTGTAAAAATGAAAAGTTTTGAATTTGAATCATGATGTTCTGCAAAATGCCTGGATAGGCTGTGTTTGGGGTATGCTTTGTTAATATTTCTTTTGTGTTGGCCTATACGGGCTCTCATCTGTTGGCTTGTTCTGCCAACGTATTGCTTGTCACAAGGACAAGTTATCACATAAATAACATATGTTGTGTTACAGCTGAAAGAGTGGCGAATATTGAATGTTTCGTGTGTAATATTGCATGTGAAGGAAAGAGTACCTGGATGTAGATATTCACATGCCCGACATTTGCTGGAATTACATCTTAGTATGCATGGTCTGTTGTAAGCGAAAGGTTCACCTGAGGTAAGAGCTCTGGGTTTACTTGGTGCAAGTATGTTTTTTAAAGTTTTTGCTCTTCTGAAAACTAGTTTAGGTCTGGCATCCAAGTTTGGGCATAGGTAGGGATCTTTCTGTAGTGTTGTCCAGTGTTTATTTAAAACGGACCTAATCTTGTTGTGATTAGAACAAAAACGGGTGATGAAGGAAGGTTGTGTTGCCATGGTGGGTTGTTCTTTTTTACATGTGGATAGAAGAGATACCTGGTCTAGATGTCGCGCTCGATTTCTTGCTGATTTGATAAGTGATTTAGGAAAAGAGCGCTCTTGAAATTTATTCTGCAGGATATTGGCTTGTATTTCAAATGTGGATGTGTCTGTACAATTCTTTCTGATTCTCCTAAACTGGCCAAAAGGAATATTAGTCTTCCATGGTTTGTGATGCGCACTCCTAAAATGGACATAGGAGTTTGCATCAACTTTCTTGAAAAAAGTTTTTGATTTAATATGATCTTTTTCTATATATAAAATCAAAAACTTTTTTCAAGAAAGTTGATGCAAACTCCTATGTCCATTTTAGGAGTGCGCATCACAAACCATGGAAGACTAATATTCCTTTTGGCCAGTTTAGGAGAATCAGAAAGAATTGTACAGACACATCCACATTTGAAATACAAGCCAATATCCTGCAGAATAAATTTCAAGAGCGCTCTTTTCCTAAATCACTTATCAAATCAGCAAGAAATCGAGCGCGACATCTAGACCAGGTATCTCTTCTATCCACATGTAAAAAAGAACAACCCACCATGGCAACACAACCTTCCTTCATCACCCGTTTTTGTTCTAATCACAACAAGATTAGGTCCGTTTTAAATAAACACTGGACAACACTACAGAAAGATCCCTACCTATGCCCAAACTTGGATGCCAGACCTAAACTAGTTTTCAGAAGAGCAAAAACTTTAAAAAACATACTTGCACCAAGTAAACCCAGAGCTCTTACCTCAGGTGAACCTTTCGCTTACAACAGACCATGCATACTAAGATGTAATTCCAGCAAATGTCGGGCATGTGAATATCTACATCCAGGTACTCTTTCCTTCACATGCAATATTACACACGAAACATTCAATATTCGCCACTCTTTCAGCTGTAACACAACATATGTTATTTATGTGATAACTTGTCCTTGTGACAAGCAATACGTTGGCAGAACAAGCCAACAGATGAGAGCCCGTATAGGCCAACACAAAAGAAATATTAACAAAGCATACCCCAAACACAGCCTATCCAGGCATTTTGCAGAACATCATGATTCAAATTCAAAACTTTTCATTTTTACACCAATTGAACACATCCCAGACAACCTTTCCCCTACTGAACGGATGGCTCGATTACGAGCACGAGAGATGTATTGGATCTTCAATCTTAGAACACTTAAGCCAGAAGGGCTAAATGAGTGCCTGGAACACAACTTTTAACCCCCCCCCCCCAAGCCACCCACTGTTCCTGCCAACACCACCTATAGCGTTACACCTTCCTTCACCTTCAACTTTACCACTTCCCCCACCGACTCACTTCCCTATCCTTGCTATTGCCACAACCTTACCCCACACTTCTCACGATTTCCCTCACACCATGCAATCATGAGTAATGTGCATTTACAACCGCATACAAATTATCATTTATATGTCCCCATTTACAACACATCCCTATTCATTAGAGACCACATTGTCACCATCACCCCATCAAAGTTAATATAACAACTATTTACCATCCAAATACTGACCTCCTTTAATTTTCCTCCTACAATATTCCTCATATAAAAATACTCTTATCACCCCTTATTTACAGAACAACATGGTAGAAATAAATATTTTTATATATTCCAACATCAATCTTCTAATTTCTGTAGCAACCACGACTAACTTTAATCCATTCATGAAAAAATTATATTTCTAATCCTATGCTGCCATCCAGTGGTGATAAAAATACATTACCTAGCATTTCTCTAAATCCATTCTATTTCTAATCCTATGCTGCCATCTAGTGGTGATAAAAATACATTACCTAGCACTTCTTGAAATTCAGTCCATTGAAAACATAGAAAGACTGGCAAATACATTGGGAGCCTATGAGGCGACCTCTTCCAAAATGGTGCCGCCTAAACTTCCGGTAGGAGCGGCTTGTGTGATGACATCACAAACAAGCCACATCCCTCCTCACCCTCAGCAAGTGTGCAATCCTGCAGCTGCTAATTACATTCAAAATCTATTTAGCCCAGTGAGAGATGCCTCCCACTAGAGGCTCCCTTTGCTGAATCTGTCATTTAGTTTGGTAAGTGAATCTTAACCTGCTCTTTATTACTGTCTGCCTACAAGCGCTCCCCCTGCTGCTGGACATTCAGATGATGCACATTATGTGTTTTTGTAACTTACTTTGTGACCAGCTCTTTTTAATTTGCAGATAAGCGCAGACCATAGAGTCTAGCACTGTCTGCTGTGTGTTCCTTTCTCCCTAACTTCCCTCTCTATATAGAGCTGGCCAAGTCTTCTTAGTACCACATTTTTTATCACCAATTGATTCATGTATGTAAATAATTTTATTACAACTCCTATGAATCCCCCTAGATTTTTATACATATAAACTTGCAGCAATTTTATTTTCAATGACAATGTCATTCCCTTAGGATTTTTATATACATTGATTTGCAGCAATTCTATTATTTATTCATTACTTGTTCATTTTTTATAATGGTTTCTAGAAGCATACATTTGCAGCATTTGCAGCAGTATTATTAATTTTTTTTTTTTTTTTTTGCATTTCTATTTATGCACGCCTCCTGAACACTAATAACTGTATCAGTTGTCAATACTCCCAATTCTATTATTTATTCACTACTTGTTCATTTTTATAATGGTTTCTAGATGCATACATTTGCAGCATTTGCAGCAGTATTATTATTATTATTATTATATATGAATTTTTTTATTTTTTTGCAATTTTGCATTTTTATTTATGCACGCCTCCTGAACACTAATAACTGTATCAGTTGTCAATACTCCCAATTGATGATAATATATATATGGACCGCCCTTGTAGGTGTGCACAGGTGGATATGAAAGTATGTAAATATGCAATTCATGTGATAATAACGTTATGTTGTATATATGTATATATATGTATATTGTAATATTCTGGTATGCTAAGGAGCCTCTTTTTACTGATGTAGGCACTGTTATTGGCCTGAGGAAGCGGGCTCTGACCCGCGAAACGCGTTGCCTGTGCTACTAATAAAAACCTTTGTAAAATACAAAGATTTTTTCGTCACTGAGGTAAGCCACCTCAAATTTATTTCCCGTTTTTAAACTGTTTTTAGATGCTTTTATTACACCAGGGCGCCTCTTATACCCTTATTGTGCAGTTGAGAGGCAAGTGGTCATCTCTTGCGAAGAGCGTTGGGTCAAGGGTCCACCTGACCACGGATGCCTGGTCTGCCAAGCACGGGCAGGGCCGCTACATTACATACACAGCCCATTGGGTCAACCTGGTGACCGATGGCAAGCAGGGGGTACGTGGCTGCGCAGCGGACCAACTTGTAACACCTCCACGGCTTGCAGGCAGACCTCCTGCCACCTCCTCTCCTTCTCCTCCTGCTTCATCCTCTTCGGTGTCATCCTCCTCCTCCTCCTTGGCTGAGTGGCAGTTCAACTCTAGCGGTGCTGCCATCTCCTCCTCTACAGCTACACAGCCCCATCTCCCCAGAGCCTACGCTGTATGCCAGGTACGACGGTGTCACGCCATTTTAGACATGTCTTGCCTCAAAGCGGAGAGTCACACTTGACCAGCTCTCCTGGCTGCTCTTAACAAAGAGGTGGAGCAATGGCTGACCCCGCACCAGCTGGAGATCGGCAATGTGGTGTTTGACAACGGCAGCAATCTCATTTCCGCGTTGAATTTGGGAAAGCTGACACATGTACCCTGCATGGCACATGTGCTGAATCTGGTCGTGCAAAGATTTGTGTCAAAGTACCCAGGCTTAGAGGACGTCCTGAAGCAGGCCAGGAAGTTGTGTGGGCATTTCAGGCGGTCTTACATGGCCATGGCAGGCTTTGCGGAGATTCAGCGGAGAAACAACTTGCCGGTGAGACGCCTCATTTGCGATAGCCCGACTCGCTGGAATTCCACCCTGCTCATGTTCCCTCACCTGCTAGACCAGGAGAAAGCCGTGACCCAGTACCTGTATAATTACAGTAGAAGGACACAATCTGGGAAGATGGGGATGTTGTGGCCCAACAACTGGACACTGATGCGAAATGCATGCAGGACCATGAAGCCGTTTGAGGAGGTGACCAACCTGGTGAGTCGCGCTGAAGGCACCATCAGTGACTTGATCCCCTACGCTTACTTCCTGGAGCGTGCCGTGCGTCGAGTGGTGGACAAAGCTGTGGAGGAGCGTGAACAGGAACAGTTACGGCAGGAGGAGTTGTGGGAGTGATTTTCATCTGAACCAGATGTTTCCTCGACACCTGCAGGAGCACAGAGGAGGGAGGAGGAGGAAGAGGAGGAGTCGTGTGGGGAAGGAGAGGAGTCAGACTCGGATGAGGATGAGGAAGGTGTTTCTGTGGAGGAGGAAGAGGCGGCGGCAGAAGAACAACGCAGCAGCCGTCACAGGGGGCTTCTGCTGCTCCACGTTCCTGTGGTATTGTTCGTGGCTGGGGGGAGGAAGAGGAGTTGCGTGATGTCACTGAGGAAGAGCTAGAGGAGATGGAGAGTACGTCTGGATCCAAATTTGTGCAGATGGCCTCTTTCATGTTGTCCAGCCTGTTGAGGGACCCTCGTATCAAAAAACTCAAGGGGAATGACCTGTACTGGGTGGCCACGCTACTAGACCCTCGATACAGGCACAAAGTGGCAGACCTGTTATCAACTCAACACAAGGCGGAAAGGATGCAGCACTTGCAGAACAAGCTGTCAATGATGCTTTACAATGCTTTTAAGGGTGATGTGACAGGACAACGCAATAAAGGTACCACTGGCAGTAATCCTCCTCCTCCCAAGTCCACGCAGGCAAGGACAGGACGCACCAGCGATCTCGGGGTGATGTTGGACATGCGGACATTCTTTAGTCCAACGCCTCGCCGTAGCCCTTCCAGATCCACCCTCCACCAACGCCTGGACCGGCAGGTAGCCGACTACCTGGCCTTAAGTGTGGATGTAGACACTGCGAGCAGCGACGATGAACCCTTGGTCTACTGGGTGCGCAGGCTTGACCTGTGGCCAGAGCTGTCCCAATTTGCCATACAACTTCTCTCTTGCCCTGCCTCAAGCGTCCTGTCAGAAAGGACCTTCAGTGCAGCTGGAGGCATTGTCACTGAGAAGAGAAGTCGCCTAAGTCACAACAGTGTCCAGTACCTCACCTTTATCCAAATGAATGAGGCATGGATCCCAGAGGGCTACTGCACGACTGAAGACTAAGTCAGTCCCCACACACAGCATCTCTGCCTGCAGGCCGCTTGACTGCCTTCTCCGCCACCACCAACAGGGTCCAGGACTCTAGGCGGATTCCAGAATTTTTAAGGCCGCTGCTAGCAGCGGCCGCTATACTGATTTTTCTGCTGTGTGTACATGCCCGCCTAATTTTTCTGGATGCACTGCGGGCGGCAGCAACAAAAAAAAGGCATGTACATGTGCCCATCCCCCTTCATGATCATTACCTTGCCGCGGTGAAGGGGCTTGCGTATCACAATGAAGCAATGACCGCCGGCTATATGAGTGTCTCGGGTGGGGGTGGCACACCAAAGATAATAAGGTCATTGTTTCATTGTGGTCAGACCAAATTTGATCAGCTGGACAGTCACTGTTCTGTCATTCAGCTACATCAGCCGGGCGACCATATGGGCTGTAAAGCCACCGTCACCTGCACTCTCGTCATGGTGCGCACAAGTCTAGCACGGCCGTCACTACACAAACGGCTGTTTGCAGTCACTGCATACCTTTCACTGCATCTGTGACTGCACATTGTATTATACCTGGCAGTCAGTGCATAACATAACTTGCACTTGAATGGATGGCAGACTTGCCCTCCATAACTGATTCCCGTTAAAGGATTTAAAGTTGATTCATTACAATTAGGGCCTCAAAAGTCCTCCTGAGTCCTGTATTGTTATTTTTGGTCACTACCTCGGGGCGGGCATGCCTTCCTGCTGCCCTCCTTGCCTGGATGTGTGGTGGTAGCCGTTTCTTAGGCTCCAACTCCGGAACGCAATCGAAACCGGATTCCCCGGCCATTACCCGTGGTCAGTCACCATGGTACTGAGACTATAGTACTATAGTACCATCTACAGTTTCACACAATTGAAAAAAATGGCAAACTTGCCCTCCATAAAACATTCTTGGCAAATGCTTGGTTTGTCTTCCGCTGGGTCAAGCCTCCATCTGACCACAGATGCCTGGTCTGCAAAGCACGGTCAGGGCAGGTACAGCATGTGTCTCAGCAGGCTCTCACTTCAGACCGGAATCAAACCTTGATTCCCCCGCCATTACCCGTGGTGACAATGGCAGACTTGCCCTCCATAACTGATTCCCGTTAAAGGATTTAAAGTTGATTCATTACAATTAGGGCCTCAAAAGTCCTCCGGAGTCCTGTATTGTTATTTTTGGTCACTACCTCGGAGCGGGCATGCCTTCCTGCTGCCCTCCTTGCCTGGATGTGTGGTCCTAGCCATTTGTTAGGCTACAACTCCGGACCGGAATCACACCAGGAAGGGTTCCCCCGCCATTACCCATGGTCAGTGGTCACAAAATGGCAGACATGACCTCCATAACAAATTCTCGCCGGTTGACCAACCTGGTGAGTCGCAGTGAAGGCACCATCCGACTTGCCCTCCATAACTGATTCCCGTTAAAGGATTTAAAATTGATTAATTACAATTAGGGCCTTAAAAGTCCTCCTGAGTCCTGTATTGTTATTTTTGGTCACTACCTCGTGGCTGGCATGCCTTCCTGCTGCCCTCCTTGCCTGGATGTGTGGTGGTAGCCGTTTCTTAGGCTCCAACTCCGGAACGTAATAGAAGCCGGATTCCCGGCCCATTACCCGTGGTCAGTCACCATGGTACTGAGACTATAGTACCATCTACAGTTTCACACAATTGAAAAAAATGGCAAACTTGCCCTCCATAAAAAACTCTTGGCAAATGCTTTCGACTTGGTTTGTCTTCCGCTAGGTCAAGGGTCCATCTGACCACAGATGCCTGGTCTGCAAAGCACGGTCAGGGCATGTACAACATGGGTCTCAGCAGGCTCCCACTTCGGAGCCGGAATCGAACCTTGATTCCCCTGCCATTACCCGTGGTGACAATGGCAGACTTGCCCTCCATAACTGATTCCCGTTAAAGGATTTAAAGTTGATTCATTACAATTAGGGCCTCAAAAGTCCTCCTGAGTCCTGTATTGTTATTTTTGGTCACTACCTCGGGGCGGGCATGCCTTCCTGCTGCCCTCCTTGGATGTGTAGTGGTAGCCGTTTCTCAGGCTCCACACCGGATTCCATCCCTCATTCCCTGGCCATTACCCGGGGTCACAATGGACGACTTCACCGCCTCCATATGATTCTCGTGAAAGGAATGTGGTGTCATCTTTGCCCGCCATAACTGGTTCTCGTTAAAGGATTTAAAGTACATTCATTTCAAATACAGCAAGCCCTCGATAGTCCTCAAGTATTGTTATTTTTGGTCACTACCTCGGGGCGGGCATGTCAACCTGCTGCCCTCCTTGGATATGTAGTGGTAGCCGTTTCTCAGGCTCCACACCGGATTCAAACCCTCCTTCCCCGGCCATTACCCGGGGTCACAATAGCAGACTTGCCCGCCTCCATATGATTCTCATTGTAGCGGTACTGAACAAGTACACAGCAAGTAGAAAATGAAATTAAAAAAAAAAAAGTAAGCTTTTTAACAATCCCATGGAAAGTTGATAAGGCAGTCACACATTACCCGACATCACTGAGTGAGGAAGAGCAATCTTGCCATGTTGCGCAGTAGTCCAGCACGGCCGTCACTACACAAACAGCTGGTTGCGGTGCGTAACACAGTGAGTTTGGTGTGTCAGGGTGAAGCAGTACACTAATTACACTACCTGATTGATGTATACACATGCAAGATGTTTTAAAGCACGTTAGGCCTGCAATTTAGCATTCAATGGGATTTCTGCACATAAAACGCTGCTTTGCGTCAAATCCAGATTTTTCCCCGGGACTTTTGCCATCTATCCCACTACGCCATGCCCCCCTCCAGGTGTTAGACCCCTTGAAACATCTTTCCCATCACTTTTATGGTCAGCATAAGTGTTTCTAGTTTTCCAAGTTCGCCTCCCCATTGAAGTCTATTGCGGTTCCCGAAAGTTCCCGCGAACCGAACCTTCCGCGGAAGTTCGCGAACCGGGTTCGCGAACCAAAAATCGGAGGTTTGGCCCATCTCTATTGTGGCAGAGATTGTTAGCAGATTCGATCTGAGTCATCAAATCTAACAATAAGACACATCCAATTTTACCAACTCAATGGGGTCAATCCCCCCCCCCCCCCCTGTATTTATATAGCACTGACATCTTCTGCAGCACTTTACAGAGTACATAGTAATGTCACTGACTGTCCTCAGAGGAGCGCGCAATCTAATCCCTACTATAGTTATAGTCTAATGTCCTACCATATTATTATTATGGCAGAGATTGTTAGCAGATTCGATCTGAGTGATCAAATGTGACAGTAAGATCGAGAAGTGTGTGACTGCCTTTAGGGTGCATACACACATCCAATTTTACCTGGAATCAGTGACAAAGCTGAAGCTGCGATGGATCTTTCAACAAGACAACAACACTAAACACTGCTCAAAATCCACTAAGGCATTCATGCAGAGGAACAAGTACAACGTTTTGGAATGGCCATCTCAGTCCCCAGACCTGAATATACAGTAATTGAAAATCTTTGGTGTGATTTAAAGAGAGCTGTCCATGCTCGAAAGCCGTCAAACCTGAATGAACTAGAGATGTTTTGTGAAGAGGAATGGTGCAAAACACCCTCAATCAGAACCCAGACTCTCATTGGAACCTACAGGAAGCGTTAAGCGGCTGTAATTTCTGCAAAAGGAGGATATACTAAATATTGATTTCATTTCTTTTTTGTGGTGCTCAAATTTATGCACCTACCTAATTTTGTTTAAACAATTATTGTACACTTTCTGTAAATCCAATAAACTTCTTTTCACATCTCAAATATCACTGTGTGTCTCCTATATGATATATTTAACTGACATTTTTTATCGTAACAACCAACCATTTATACAGGAAAATCATGATGATTAACAATGTTGCCCAAACTTTCGCATCCCACTGTATTAGCCATTTCCCTGCACCTCTAAAGGGATGCAGGGGCATTTTTTTAAACATACTTTCTTAGCATCTGTAACTTGTTACATGTGTTGTCCCACCCAGCAGTCTATGCTGCAAGAGGAAGCAGCCAGCAGGTAAGTATCTGTTGTTCTTATATTTACAGCTCTCGTTTCCTTTAACTCTACCATTGCATGATGAAGAAAAAAAAATCTAAATATTGGCCGTTATTCAATTCACTTTTTCTCCTAATTTTTCTCCTAGTAGGTATTTTAACATCTTATTAATAAAATGCCTTTTAAGCCAAGGAAATAATTTTGGCTGTACTTTTTCACCTACTTTTTGGTACTTCTTCAATCGCAGTGTGCGGAAAAGTTATTTTAAACAGAACAGAGGCGCCAAAAGGATAAAACAGTATTTAAAATGTTCAAAATTGCTTAGGAGGAAGTGGTGGACTTACCTCCCTCAAGCAGACACAACAAGCTGTGCATTCAAGACAAGGAAAATTTATTGGTACACTCCAGGGGTTAATCGCAATGTGTTTCGCAGGCACAAGCCCGCTTCTTCAGGCAATAAATGACAGGAGTACACAACAGCAAAGTGTCCGGATTACACCTGGCGCCTCTGAGGCGACCGGAAGATAAGAGAATCGACTTCAGAATAGAGCAGCAAAAACAATCGAGCGCAGAATTGAGCGGCAGAAACGAACCGTGTATTCCCAGCATAAGCCCCATACACATGCTCAACAGCGGTCTTTTATGCAGCACAACTATCAAACAACTTTTGTTGTGAAACAAGTTGAACAACCCCAAAAAAAAGTTACTTGATATTGTTCAAAGAACTAATAAGACTGGTGATCTGTCAATCCAACTGGGAACGCCATACCTCAATCATGCATTCCAAATGCACACTCCTGCATCAAATGAGACCTGGAGAGGAATATAGCCTAAATAAGGGTCTTTCTTCAAAGTGAAACTACCCTTTTTTGATGGAAACATCTCTTGTTAAATTCGAACCCATTACAAAGATGTTTATGAATACAGGTAGTCCTCGGTTAACGAACGAGATAGAGACTGTAGGCTCGTTCTTAACCTGAATCTGTTCTTAAGTTGAAACAGTGTCATAGCGAGCGCCGGATTGCGGCGATTTAAATGTTTTTAAATACATTTACATTGATCTAAAGACGCCATGTGTGTGTGGGGAGGTGAGCAGATACATACCGCACACCTCCCATGTCATGGCGTCACCCTCTGCAAAGAACATCTGTGTCACTATAAGCAGATCCGCGCCCTCTGACCCGGATACTGTACTGCGCTGCGCATGTGCAGTATGCCAGGTCGCCTCCTGGCCTGCGTCAGAAGGTGAAGATCTGTTTAGCGAGACGGAGGTTTTTTATGCAGAAGGTGACACCAGGACATGGGAGGTGTGCGGTATATATCTGCTCATCTCCCCACACACAAATGGCGTCTTTAGATCAATGTAAATGTACTTAAAAACATTTAAATCGCCGCAATCTGGTGCTCGCTGTGACGTCATCGATGGGGTGGAGCAATCATAGGGCCATTCGTATCGGCGGGGCGTTCGTGAAGCGGGTGTTCGTAGCCCAAGGACTACCTGTATTATGTCTGGTGCTTACATGTTTCTTAAAGAGGAGCTGTTAGGTATAAGGTCTCAGAGAAAATAAACACATATATCAGTAGCTAAATATAGGCTGTACTTACATTACATATGCATTTCACTGTCCACGTTTGTACTTCACAGAATTTTTATATAGTATATGCAGAGATTGATGCTCCTGACAGCTCATGGCAGGTTCCATGTTTTTCTGTCTTTTATGAAGCCAATTGTGTCGTCATGTCCTTCCTGCTTCCTGATCACAGAAAAGCTCCTACTGAATAACACAGTGTGCAGTGAATATTAATTAGCCATGTGGCTAGGAACAATAGCTGACTCCTGCAGTGTACTCTGCCCGGAGATTTATCTGTGCTACACGCTGGACTGATTACAAGCTGCTGTAACGTCTCATTAGCAGCCGAGGGGAGGGCCCCAGAATGCTTTGCAGTATAGTATGCGGCTTGCGTCCTGCTTGGGTCTAACAGCTTTTCTGATAAGCACACATCAAAGGTAAGAGAGATTTTTATCTTCACTAATGCCTTTTTGGCTTCCTTCTAAACTGTTTAACACTGGAGAATAGAGGTTTAAATTAGCTTCTGCAGCCTGACAGTTACTCTTTAAGCATAAACTAGAACAAACAGTTGGATGGTGAGGTGAAGTCAGCTTTGAAAATTACATCTAAAGCTCAAGAAGACACCACTATTGGTGTTTTGAAATTACATAATAGGATAACAAAGAAATAAGTTAATGACGATAGTGCAGAACACTGTGATCCTGCATTATGTATAAAGCAACCCTTCCACCCTTTGCACTATTTCCGCAAATGGCCAGCTTAGACATCAATCCATCTTTGTGGACTTGTGGGTACCGTACAGGACTATTCATTTTGCGCCATTACAGTTATATACAGCAAATATGTAAAGCATATCAATGTGTTCTGTTATCTTTATTATGCTATTATTATTTGAAAGTACATGGCCATACAATTAGACAATTTCTGGACAAATGTAAAAATCTGTCTGACTTGCAATGATCCAATAATCTCCTGAGATAAAGTTTGTTGGAGAACCTGATTGACAAATGAAACCAGGCCTGAGTTTATTATTATTTAGTATTTATATAGCACCGACATCTTCTACAGCGCTATACAGAGTATATATGGTTTTGTCACTAACTGTCCCTCAGAGGGGCTCACAATCGAATCCCTACCATATTCATATGTACGTGTATGTACGTGTATGTATCGTCTAATGGCTGCCATACACTGGTCGATTGCCACCAGATTGACCAGCAGATAGATCCCTCTGTGATCGAATCTAATCAAAGATTGAAACCGATTCACGTTCTGTGGAGCTGCCACTGCCACCACCCCCCCCCCCCCCCCACCGCATTCATTACCTGATCCGGCCGGCGTAAGTCCCCCGGACTCCGCTGCCTCTTCTCCGCTGTCTCTTCTCCGCTCTGGGCTCCAGGGCTCCAGCTTCACTTTACTTTCTGTCCGGGGAAGTTTAAACAGTAGAGGGCGCTCTACTGTTTAATTAAACTTCCCCTGACAGGAAGTAAGTAAAGCCAGCTGGAGCCCTGGAGCCCAGCACGGAGAAGAGACAGCGGGGACACGCGCCGGCGGAACAGGTAATGTATTACAGCTAATGTCGGTCATCGGACATTCAGACGCTGCTATCGACGCACTCCCAACCCACCGGCGATTGATGGATATGGATGTTTCCTTTTAAACAATAGCAGTTGCCTGGCAGTCCTGCAGACCACGATGCGGTCCACACGGTGGTCACGTGATTACAAACACTTCCTCCTTCTGGGTTGAAGGAGGAAGTGTTTGTACTCACGTGACGCGCGTGGACCGCATCATGGGAGGCGCCGAGGGACGGACCGAAGAAGACAGCAGATAGGTAAAATTGAACACCCAGCCCAGGCCGCCCAAGTGATTAGATTTAACAGGATGAAATCCAGATAACAAAAATCCGGATTTCATCCGAATACGGATTTGAGCATCCCTGTTTGTCACTGACTGTCATCCACAACTACTTGCTACTAGCTGTCATCTACCCCTACCTGCCACTAGCTGTCACATGCTAATTGTCACTATCCATCACCTGCCACTATCTCCCACTAGCTGTTGTCTGCTACCTGTCACTATTTGTCAACTGTTCCCTGTCATTATTCATTGCCTACTACCTGTCACTAACCATCACCCACTACCTGCCACTCTTAATTGCCCATCAGTACCTGACAATAACTGTCTCCAGCTATTTGCCACTAGCTGTTTTCTGCCCCTATCTGCATTCGTCATTACCTTCAACAACCCATTATCCACCCCTACCAACCGCTAGCTGTCATCTGTTACTCGTCACTAGGCTTCACTTGTCATCCCCTACCACCAGCCACCACCCGCTGTCACTAGCTGTCACACGCTCAGCTAACAGCCACCTCTCATCCATTTTCTGATAAGCACAGAGATAGTCCTGGAATTACCTCCCCCTGCATACGGTCCTCTAAATCTTCCACTGCTGCAAACAACTACTCAATTCTGTCTCTATGTTGGTCTTTGTACATCACATAGGGCTTGATTCACAAAGTGGTGCTAACCTACTTAGCACTTCTAAAGTCTTTAGACATGCTAACCAGGGTGTTAAGTAGGTTAGCACCGGATTTCTCAATCAGATCGCGCGCAAAGTCTTGCGCGCAAAGTCATATGCGCGCGCTAAGTCCCATAGGCTTTAATGGGCACTTCACACGGAGCGCCCTGCGCTCTGTGCAGTGCGCGCGTAAAGTTTTGCACGCATAAAGTTTTGCGCGCGAAAAGCTCTTTTAGGCGTGCTAAGGGGGTTTTCAAAGGCGTGCTAACAGTTAGCACCGCTTTGTGAATCAAGCCCATAGTGTCAAATGACATGCAGGAAAACTTAAGACTGGAAGAGAGAAAAGCACAGGTCATTGCAGCAGTAGAGGATGTAGAGGACCCGAAGCTGGAGGAGGCAATGCCAGGGCCAACATTGTGCCTATTTGCTGATATGGGAGAGGATAAGAGGCAGCTGCCGATACTTCCTTTCCCTTGAGAAATCTTTACTTCTTATAGATAATCGGGGGGGGGGGGGGGGTCTGTGTGGCTGATATTGTGGTGAAACCCCTCCTACAGTGTGATGTCAGGGCCTTGGCACTGAAACGTTTCTGTCTGGGAACCTTACATTGTAGAGAATAACAGCTGTTTCCAACTGCCAAGCAAGCAATATCTCCCTCAATGCATAGAACTCTCAGTAAATTAACATTCCGCAGAGATTACCTGGCAGGACTAAAGATGTCGCTCACTTTGTAAAGGAAACCACAGTTGTTGCAGACACATGAAAATATACCTGGTAGCTGGAGCCAATACCTCGATCTGGTCACCAGTCCCAGAGTCAGACCTGATGCTAGGCAATATAAAATGAAGAGGCGGCACACCACTGGCTTGATGCAATTAGCCTTGTATTTAGACAGGTTACAGTCTATTCGACTTTCGTCAGGTGTACAATGAACTTCACCACCTTGCACATTTAAATAGCGAACAAAAACCACACCCACCAGTGCTTAACACTAAACCACACCCATACTAGTTAAAAAGGCAGTCAGAAAATATTGGCACTTACTGAGTAGTGACCAGAAGGTAGGCCCAGTGTTCCAGGAGGATCCTGTTTTTGTGTTATGTGGGGGGAAACAGTTATAAAATGTGGTGCACAAGGTAAATACCAATAGTGGAGATGACAGACAGAAAACTGTGAAACGTGGTCTTGTTGCAATTGCAACATTTGCAATGCAATAATCAGAGGTAATGAGATCTCCCACCCACACAAGGGCAGAAAGATCAAGATTGGGGACAGATGCACCTGTGCTAGCACATTCATTTTGTACGGCCTCAAATGCACGTGCGTATGTTGGCACACGCGTCCAGTCCGCCAACGCATCCAGGAACATAAAAGATGCATTGGTAAATTTTTAGCAGGTGAGACGAAATATCAAATATCTGAGGCGAGACATTTCAAAGAACACCGACATAACCCTTCTCAATGTCGGTGGATGGTTGTGGATGGTTTTGGATGCAGTACCTCCTCTGAACCCTTCTCTGGAGGTGACAGAGACAAGGTACGTGCTGCAGAAGGAGGCATACTGGATACATTTTTTGGATGTAGTTCATTCGAATGGGATGAACGAACGAGTGCAATACAAATATTTTCTATAAACAGTACGAATAGATTGTATAGTTGTGTCTAATAAACATTTTAGCAAATGTGAATATTTATATTACTTTTCATCCTTTACAGGTTTTACGAGGCTAGTCAATATTCTGAAGTGCCCAATACAGTCAGTGGACATTTTGGGCCTGATTCACAAAGCGTGCAAACACTTTGCACACCTGTGAAAAGCCCTTTATCACGCCTAAACTTAGTTTAGGCGTGATCTGAAGGAATTCGCGCGAACTCCCGCGCGCAGCGCACTGTGCTTCGCGCGAAGCGCCCATTAAACCCTATGGGACTTTGCGCGCGCGCGTGTGCGTTTGCGTGCGGGAGCTTCGCGCGAATTATAGCACAAAGCGGTGATAACTTCGCTAGTGCAAAGGTTATCACGCCTAAAGTCTTTTAGGCGTGATAACTGAGTTATCACCGCTTTGTGAATCAGGCCCATTGATTTATACTGACCGAATGTATAGTGTGTGGGGCAGCCAACAAGAGTGTTTCATGTTTAGTGGACTTCAGCCTGCACGCCCCTGCCGTGCACGCTATGCATCATCACGCTAGCCGGCATGAGAGCCCTGTGCATGCACGGTTCTCTAAGACTGAATTGATAATGCATAGCGTGCACAGCGGGGGCAATCACAGGAGATTTCAGGCTGAAGTCGCTAATTAACGGAGCTGCCAGCAGGACCAGGAGAAGAGCAAGGAGGATGCCGGGGGGCTGGAGGAAGCCCCAGGTAAATCCAAGTTACGATTTTATGCAGAGCTCAGGGTCCCTTTAAATGTGCAAGGTGGTGAAGTTCATTGTACACCTGATGAAGGATGAATAGTCCGTAGTGTAACCTGTCTCAATACAAGCTTTATTGTATCAAGCCGGTGGTGTTCTGCCTCTTCATTCTATATTGCCTAGTGTCAGGTTTGAGATTGGCAACCAAATCGAGGTATTGGCACCGGCTACCACAGGGATATTTTCCTGTGTCTGCAACAACTGTGGTTTTCTTTACAAAGTGTGTGATTATGTGGAGATCTCAGCTGGCTTGCAGTGTTCAGTAGATATGCTTCTTAAACAAACAACATAACGCTTCAAAATCTGACTATTCCAATCCTGCCCAGGTATAAAAATATTTTCCTCCTAAACTTTCATTCCTGGTCTTTTCTAGTTCTGCCCTGTAGACAAACGGGCAATTGTTCTTGTACAAATGTTCCACCAATGTGTTACTCCCTGGTTCCATGGTCTTTTTATCATTATTTAGAAAGTTCCACAAATGAAGTCCATAGGATTTGTTAAATGTTGGAAGATTATCCCATACTTCAAAGTATCTTTTCCAGTTGTAATATGAGATTGGATAAAATCGCTCAGGCTTTAAATATGTTAAGTTTCCACAGATAACATCGTTTTCCATGCTAATTTTGGTATCTTTGCACTCCTTTTTTAAAACACGTGTTACAACACCTGGGCCTTGGTATCCCCATACTTCTCCTCTGTAATTCTGAACAAAGTTCTCCATAAACTCCCAGGCCAAATCATGATTTGGGGAGAGTCCAAAGACTCCACTGCTAAATTCTTCAGCATTTTGAGGAGCCACAAAGTGATCTTTTGGAATGGGTTGAACTGAGATGATGTCCGTATCCATGTAAATTCCACCATATCTCCACACTAGGGAAAACCTGCAGGCGTCTGATAGAACATGGATCCAGTAGCGTTCTTTCTTTGGGTCAACCTACAAAGAAGTTATTCCACAATGATAAAAGTCCATATGTGAATGTCCAATAAAAACCTGCATAATATTTGTAGGTTACTTTGCATAATTGAAAGGATATCAGTCTAATTAGTATTCATTCTGCCTAATACTTGGGGGGTCAGTATGTCTAATATTTGAGGGGATCTCTTTAGGATGAACTTTGCTTAAAAATTGGAGGGATCTTTGACTATTTTGGGGGTATCACTCTTCACAATATGTGGGGTCATAAATGGATTAAGATGAAATGGTCATCTAGCTTTTTTTTTTTTTTTAATAAGATTTGGTGGGGCTAGCATCCACCAGGCCCCTAGACTCTCTCCAGGCCTTTGGCAACTACCTAGAGTTTCCTAGTGAATGATCTGGCTCTTTCTGGTATCATGTTGCCTAATATTCAAGGGAACGCCTGTTAATATTTGGAGGTCACTCTGGCTAAGTGGAAGGATCTCTGCCTAATAAGTCCTCATTCTGCTTAACCTCCTTAGCGGTATGCCCCTACTGTGTTGGGCATACCGCTCGCTGGCCCCAGGAGTCCTCCAGGCTTAATTACCACCCTGGCGTTCTATTAAGATCGCCAGGGCGGCTGCGGGAGGGTTTTTTTTTTAATTAAAAAAAAACTATTACATGCAGCCAACTGAAAGTTGGCTGCATGAAAGCCCACTAGAGGGCGCTCCCGATGCATACTTCTGATCGCCTCCGGCGATCAGAACTAACAAGGAAGGCCGCAATGAGCGACCTTTCTTGTTTCGCTTTCCTCGTCGCCATGGCGACGAGCGGAGTGACGTCATGGACGTCAGCTGACGTCCTGACGTCAGCCGCCTCCGATCCAGCCCTTAGCGCTGGACGGAACTGTTTGTTCCGGCTGTGCTGGGCTCGGGTGGCTGGGGGGACCCTCTTTCGACCGCTGCACGCGGCAGATCGACGCGCTGCGGCGGCGATCAGATAGCACACGCGGCTGGCAAAGTGCCGGCTGCGTGTGCTCCTTTTTATTTGAATAAAATTGGCCCAGCAGGGCCTGAGCAGCAGCCTCCGGTGGTAATGGACGAGCTGAGCTCGTCCATACCACTAAGGAGGTTAATTTGATCTATTGACTTCAAAACCTTTAGCGGCGGCACCCCCAGATTGCGTGCGATCCCCCAATGCAGTCAGTGAATACATTACCCAGCCTGAATCCAGCATTCGGCACAGCCTCCCCGCATAGCTCCGGTCTCTCTATGGGGAGGATCGGGTCTGCGCATATGACGTCATGACATCGGTGACGTCATGTTCAATTAACACACTATTTGAGATGGGGTCAATGCTTTAAAGAGACACTGAAGCAAAAAAAAATTATGATATAATGATATGTATGTGTAGTACAGCTAAGAAATAAAACATTAGGATCAGAGACATAAGTCTAATTGTTTCCAGTACAGGAAGAGTTAAGAAACTCCAGTTGTTATCTCTATGCAAAGAAAGCCATTAAGCTCTACGACTTTCAACGTCGCAGAGAGGGCTCTTCTGAAGTTTATTATCTCAGCTGTCAGTGAAGAATTTTCTTTTTCTCTGCTAGAGGACAGGTCAATAGTTCACAAGAATGCTGTGAATTTTTTTTAGAATTCTGAGTAGTGTGTGAACTGCACATATTAGAGAATGATGCAATGTTATAAAACACACTATATAACTGAAAATACAAATATGAAAATATTTTCTTTGCTACTAATCTACTAGTAATTATCCGTACTACACAACCAATTCATTATACAGTATAACTTTTTTTTTCCGCTTTAGTGTCTCTTTAACTGTAGGTTTATCTGGGTTCAATGTTCTCATTGCTTGTTTGTGATGACTTGTATGTGTATGCTCCAGTTATGATTTACTGTTCCCTTGATACCTGCCTGTATTGACTCCTCTCATGTCTTGATCAGGCTGTCAGTTTTGTGTGTGCTCTGCTGTAATCATTCTTTGTGGTAGTTTTTGTAACTTTTGTATGCTCATATATTGAATATAAGCTTTTTTGCATATTGATTTGCTGGTGTGCGAGTCAATCTTTATTTACTGGTATTTTGTAGGGCTGTTGCTGTGCCTGATATTTGGGTAAAACTCTTCCTAATATTTGTGAAGAAAATGTGCTTAAAGGGGTTCTGTGGCCCTTTTTCTGATTGCAATTTTAAATTAATTCACCCGTTCCCTTAAAGGGAACCTAAACTGAGAAGGATATGGATTTTTCTTTTAAAAAAAATACCGGTTGCCTAACTCTCCTGCTGATCCTGTGTCTCTAATACTTTTAGTCATAGCCAGGGGCGTAACAATAGGGGGTGCAGAAGTTGCGACTGCATTGGGGCCCTTGGGCCAGAGGGACCCCTAAGGGTCCTCCCTCAACCACAGTATTAGCTCTCTATTGGTCCTCTGCTGATAATTATCACTTCTATAGATGCTTTGTGGTAATCATTAACAAGCTGTGCCCCACCCCCTTCTTACTCCTCTGACACTGTGGTTGTCCTTGGCAGATTTTGGTGCGCCGCATCAATTGTTCTGTATAGAGTGCTTGGGGGCAGTGGTGCTCAGCAAGATTTCGAATATCCGAACTACCCAGATAATCCAAACTTTTTCCACTGTCCGAACTTTGAATAGCAATTCGGATATTTTTTTAAAAATCCGAATAGACAATCCGAGCAAACTCGTATTTCTCATCTGAAATCCGACCAGATAGTTAGTTCAGATATCGGAGCAGAAGCCAAAATCACCTTTAATGCCGCGGTGAAGGGGCTTGCATATCACAATGTGTCCGCTTTTCATCATCTGTAACATTGATGGATTTAGGCAGGGCCGTTTCTTGCCCCGTTCAGCCGGTTCTGCTGAACGGGGCGCCGATGAGAGACAGATTAGGGGGCGAAAGGCCAGACTCGTATCTGCAGCCGTGCACATAGGGCTGCTGCTATAGGCGCCCATTGTGACTCCTCTCCCAGGGGGCACATCATCCCTCCCAACCAAACCGGCAGGCAGCGGCCATACAGTACAGTACTAGGAGGGAGAGGAGTCTGTCCAGACTCCCGTCCACCTCCCTGCTGCCAGCTTCTGTCGTTGCCCTAGCAACGCTGCTCTCATCGCCCTCCTGATTGGCTGCATGGAGCTGTGCCTGTGCCGCTGGGGCTTATGGGGCTGGAAGAGGAGAGGAATGTGTGTGTGCGTAGCTGTCATGCGGTGACACAGGGAGCAGAAGGGAGTGGAGTTTCCTGCGCTGAACGAGTGAGTGGACACACTGTGCTGAAGGCGGCAGGCAGTGAGGGACTGAGATCATCAGGCTGGTATTTGTTCTTATTAGGACGATCTCCTGTAGCAGCATTTATAAAAGCAAAGGACCTGTGAATTCTCTCACCTGCATCTCTGTACTGTGAGCCTTACCGCCGCCAATATGAAGTAGGCGATCGGCAAGTGGTTAAAGTGGGATTGTCACCATAAAAATCTAAATTCTGGAAACACACTATGCGTTTCCGCGTGCGACGCGGCCGTTGATACGCGTCGATTTGATTATTTCCGACATGTCCGATTCAAGCTTCGATGGATCATTTGGTCGATTTGCCATACTTTACATGGCATTCGACCTAAAAATCATCGAAATTCGTTCGTAAATGTTCGGAAATAATCGAATTGACGCGTATCGACGGACGCGTCGCACGCGGAAACGCATAGTGTGTATCCAGCATTAGGAAAGCTGCTATATCAGCATTGTCAGTTTTACAGCCTACCCTGTCCATACATTGCTCTCCTCAGGCTTACAGTACACAGCAGGTCAGAAGATTCACAGGTCCTTTGCTTTTATCAGCCCTGCTGCAGGAGATCATCCTGATAAGAGCACTGACCAGCAATGACTAGATAAGGAAGTAGGTGCTGGGGTAGGGGGAGGGTATTGAACAGTGCTGCTCATCAGGATACCGGATATCCGAATAGACTCGGATATCCAAACTTTTTAGGCCTATCCGATCGGATCCGGATTCCGGATAGCTGGACGGAAATCCGGATAGCTCTATGCGGATAGTTGGTCGCATAACCCGGATATCCGCGGATACCGGTCGGATATCCAAATCCGGGTACTGTAACCATGGACATAATGTCCATGACGTCATTCAGCCAATCAGAGCGCTCCTAGCCTAAGCCCAAGCACCCAATCACAGAGGGGAACCTTGGCCAGTCCCTCCTGTATATAAGGAGGGGGCCATGTTAAGAATCTCGTCCTTGCTTTGTGACTGCCACTGAGATAGTTTGTCCAGTGTGTTTGGCTGAAGCAAGTACATTATCCCAGTGATAACCCAGCGTTTTAACACTAAAACACCTTCTGTTTTTACTGTTTTACTGTGTTGTAGTTAGCTTAGCTAGTCTGTGTAATTTGTTAGTGTCAGTCAGTCTTGTCAGTCAGTCTTTCAGCTGCAGCAGCTGCCTGTGCCTGCTACTAGGTCCTGTGTCTTTGTGTGTGCTGTGTCTGTGTGCACACACTCCAGGCTCCTTGCTGCTGGCTGGGCTGCTATTACTATTGCTACTGTGGTTTTATATTGTGTAGTTGCAGACAGTGCTAGTACTACAGATTATTGCTGCTGTGCTGCTGCTGAGTGAGCAGTGTCAGTGTGTTCAGTTGTTGTATTCCTGTCTGTCAATCTGCTGATCATTTCCAAGCCCGCCGCCACCCGCCAATAATAAAAGTGCACCAAGTACCCCACACACATCATCTGTGACGTCGACTCATCAGTGACAGTGAGTCTTGTACTATGTCTGGCACTGGCAGTGTGAGACGGGGGAGGGGCAAGGCCAGAAGGAGAGTGAGCAACATTGCGGCCTCTGGCAGCAGTTGTGCCGCATCAGGCATTCCGCCGCTACCCACTGGCAGTCACGCTGCAGAGACGCAGCAGCGTGTTGCATCAATTTTCAAGCAGGGTCAGCGGCGCAGATTGGAGGAGAAGGACGCCGTGTCTGTGATGCAGCAGATGGCGCATGACGAGGAGCAAGCCAGTGACAGTGAGGCCACCACCACCAGCCCTAGCCCTAGAGAAAATATTCTCAGCAAAATTGGCTTTACAGAAGAGTCTGAGATGCTGACAGTAATTGTTGGGGGGGAGCCCGTCCATGATGTGTCAGCAGAAGAGGAGTTTGAGGCGGGCTCATCATCCCAGCAGTTTGACGAAGGGGAGTTTGATGATGAGGTGAAGGACCCGGACTACCAGCGACCGGAGGGGCATGTCAGCTCTGACTCTGAGGAGGAGGATTCAGTGTGTATGGCACGCAGGTTGAGCATTGCAGGGATTGGCAGGAGCAGCAGTGGGCATGGAATACGTGACCCGCAGGCTGCTGCTCCATCTGTCAGTGGCACGACTACCACCAGCCGCACCACTCAACCCCAGGCCCCAACCACCACCG
Organism: Hyperolius riggenbachi; assembly: GCF_040937935.1. NCBI lineage: Eukaryota > Metazoa > Chordata > Amphibia > Anura > Hyperoliidae > Hyperolius > Hyperolius riggenbachi. Next base: position 112,733,861 of record NC_090649.1, on the reverse strand, counting down.
GGAGAAAATCCACAGCAGCATCCAATATGGCAGTTTTTCCATCTGCCCTCACTGGATAGCAAATTTGTAACGTGCAAATTATGCCATGTGAAGCTGAGCAGAGGGTCTCACCCCTCCACTTATGGCACCTCCAGCTTCATAAACCATCTGGGCAATAAGCACAAACCTGAGCATCAGGAATTCAAGAGGCTGAAGGAAGCTGGCGCTGGCCCTTGCAGAGGTCAGAGCACTATAACCAGCTTTGCCACTTCTGCTGACACTGAGGCCTGTTCAGGCAGCCAGTCCTCCTCAGTGGTCTCCTCTGTTCCCTCCTCAGCTTCCCGTGCAAGCCTAAAACGCCCCCACCACCAGACCCTGCTGAGTGACTCTTTTGTGGTCAGGGCTCAGCCTCCCGGCAGCCGTCGCATACGCCAGCTGAACGGCTTGCTGACACAGGCCATGTCCTCCCAGCTCCTCCCGTACTCGTTTGTGCAGGAGGGGAGCCGGATGCGTGCGCTCCTGCAGTGCGCAGCGCCGGATTGGCCAATCCCCAGCCGGCACTACTTCGCACGCAAGGCCATCCCAGCACTGCACCGCTTTGTGAAGGCCAACGTGGAGCGTGGGCTGGATCATGCGCTTGGTGCGCGCGTCCATGTGACAATGGACTCATGGAGCAGCCGGTTCGGGACAGGCCGCTATTTGTCCTTCACCGCGCACTGGGTCAGTTTGGTGGAAGGGGGTAAAGAGGAGACAGCAGCATCATCACCCCGGTGGGTGGTGCCACCCCGCAGCAGGGTCAGGGGAAGTGCAGCAGCTTCCAGCTCTGATCCGGTTCCATCCGCCGCCAAACAACCCCGCCTCAACAGCAGCGTGAAGGCCCACCACTGCCAAGCGCTGCTGCAGATGGTCACGGTGGGCAAGAACAAGCTGATGGCAGACCACGTCTTGGCCAAGCTCCGAGAGCAAGAGAGGAGTTGGCTGACCCCCAGAGGCCTCAGAGTCGGAGAGGTGGTGGCCGACAATGGGGCAAACTTGGTTGCCGCCATCCAGCGGGGAAACCTCACCCACATCCCCTGTCTGGCCCACGTCCTGAACCTAGTGGTGCAGAAATTCCTGCACACCTACCAGGGGATGGACACTCTTTTGGGAGCGGCAAGGAAAACTGTGGGTCATTTTCGCCGCTCGGGTGGTGCCACAGCGACCCTTACAGCCGTGCAGCTGGAGCTGAACCTCCCACAGCACCGCCTCATTATAGTCGTTCCAACACGCTGGAATTCCACCCTGGCGATGTTGGAACGTCTGGTTGAACAGAGGCGGGCTGTCAACCTGTACCTGGCCAGAGCCACCATGGATGCCAACTTGTTGGGGACCGGCACCACCCACCTCCCAGACATCATCCGCCCTGCTGAGTGGGGAAAAATGCAGCTGGTGTGCTATGTGCTGGCACCCTTCCTGGAGGCCACCAACATGGTCAGCCGGGACCATGCGTCGCTGTGTGAGTGGGTGACCATTGTGTGCATGCTGGACAAGGCCCTCGATGCTCTGCTGGAAGTGGGAGAGGAAGCCTTGATCCAGCAGGAGCAGCAGCAGCACACTTCACAGTCCACCTCTGTGCAGCAGGAGGAGGATTCGGAGGAGTTGGAGGAGGACTTGGAGGAGTTGGAGGTCCCTGACCTTGAAGAGGAGGGGGCACAGCGGAGTGCAGCTGCAGTAGTGCGGGGGTGGAGAGAGCAAGATGAGGCTCCGGAATCAGAGGAGGACGACAGCACTGTCAGCGGTGCAGAAGATGATAGGTCAGCAGAGATGGCAGCCCTCTTCCCCATGGCAGTGCACATGCTGCAGTGCCTGCGCAAAGACCCAAGGGTGAAGGAGATGAGTGCTCGGGAGGACATCTGGATCACCCTGATGCTGGACCCACGGCTGAAGAGGAAGCTGGCTCAGTTCCTGCCTGTAGGAGGAGACCCTGTGCGCCGAATCAGGGACTTGCAGCGGATTCTGGTTCGGCGCTTGGAGGAAGCCTTCCCCCGGACTCCCACCCCCCCTGCTGTCTCAGTCCAGCCAGCACAGCAGCAGGTGCCTGCATCCAGCATCAGCAGGCGCCCAACAAACCTGCTGTCTCTGACAAAGGCGTTCTATGCCACACCAGTACCGCTGCCTACAGAGGAGGTGCCTGCAGCAGCATCCGGCTCTCAAAGCCAGAACCAGCACCTGACCCGGATGGTGGCCGACTATATGGGTTCCTATAGCGGGCTTGATACCGACACCCCTGTGGACCCCTTGGAGTACTGGGTGAAGCACCTGGATATCTGGGGCGAGCTGGCGCAATACGCCCTGGAAGTGCTGTCCTGCCCGGCTTCCAGCGTTATGTCGGAAAGGTGCTTCAGTGCGGCCGGTGGTGTGGTCACTGAGAAGCGCTCTTGTCTGTCAGGCCAGTCTGTGGACAGACTGACTTTTTTAAAGATGAACGAGGCTTGGGCGGTTGGTGAGTTCCTGGCCCCTGTTGTTGGCAAGAGGGGGAAATGAAGTGGCTGAGTGGTAATCACTATGCCTGCTTCACCACCCTTTACCACCACAACCTCCTGACTCCATCTTCATGAAGCCAGGTTCTTATTTTTTGAACTGTGCCATGGTACCTGCCATGGTCAACTATCTAAACACAATAGCTGTGTAATTTTTTTGGAGGTGTCTGTGCTGTCCGAGTTGTGGGGAGGCCCCAACTGCGGCAGTACGACCGCTTCCTGGAACCTCTCCTAATTTTTTACTGTGCCGTGGTACCTACAACAGTGCCATGGTCAACTATCTAAACACAATAGCTGTGTAATTTTTTTGGAGGTGTCTGTGCTGTCCGAGTTGTGGGGAGGCCCCAACTGCGGCAGTACGACCGCTTCCTGGAACCTCTCCTAATTTTTTACTGTGCCGTGGTACCTACAACAGTGCCATGGTCAACTATCTAAACACAATAGCTGTGTAATTTTTTTGGAGGTGTCTGTGCTGTCCGAGTTGTGGGGAGGCCCCAACTGCGGCAGTACGACCGCTTCCTGGAACCTCTCCTAATTTTTTAGTGTGCCGTGGTACCTACAACAGTGCCATGGTCAACTATCTAAACACAATAGCTGTGTAATTTATTTTGGAGGTGTCTGCTGTCCGAGTTGTGGGGAGGCCCCAACTGCGTCAGTACGACTGCTTCCTGATACCACTCTGATGTTGATTGACAGCCATTTTTTTTTGGGGGGGGGGGATTTTAAGTCCACTCCCCACATCATCAGTGTTTACCTTTTCAAAATTATGATGCTACATGCCTCATATACCCTAAAAATCCTTTTTAAAGCAATTTAAAGGCCACTTCCGGGATTAAACACGGATATCCGAATCCGATCGGATACTAGGGTCGGATATCCGAATCGGATTCGGATCGGAAAATTTTGAATTCGGATATCCGACCCGGATCGGATAGCGGGGTATCCGGATCCGAATCGGATCCGGATTTTGAAAAGGGGTATCCGAGCAGCACTGGTATTGAACATTCTAATGCTGAATACACACGTTGAGATTTCCTGTTCGATTCCCGGGATCCTGTTAGATTCCAACATGCTCGATTCGGATTTCGATCGTTTCTGCCGTCGATTTGCATGTTAAGTATGCCAAATCGACAGCAGAAATGATCGAAATCCGAATCGAGCATGTTGGAAATAATCGATTTGATCCGTTCGATCCCGGGAATCGAACGAGAAATCTCAACGTGTGTATTCAGCATTAGGTCAACTCACATACAGCTCCTCAATCCAAGTCACAGGCTGAATACTCACCAGCACAACTAGGAAGATGTATCCAACGAAGTCCCCGACGACAAGCATTCCCCAATCCACCTTCCTGCAGGCGAAGTCGTCAGGAATCTTAAAGAGACACTATAACTTAAATAAATCCCTCTGGGAGTACTTACTTCTGGAGGGGGAAGCCTCTGGATCCTAATGAGGCTTCCCCTATCCTCCTCTCTCCCTCTGTTCTAGTGCTGACTCCCCTGAAACCCCTGTGTCGGCTGTGGCGCAGGCGCAGTACTGCCTGCAATATTTACCTTCCCCTGCTCCCAGAGCTGGGACAAGGTCCTCCAGCACCCAAGGCTGAGACACCAAAGTGCGCCCCTCCATCCCTCCCACCCCAGCCGTCACACACTGATTGCTAGTACACTAAGAGGCACCCCAGGGCCCCCAGCCCCCAACACCTTAATTTCTAGTTATCTGGCTTGCAGTAATTGCCATGTACCCCATTGTCTTATTTATATCTGCTTCAAACACAATAGGGGATTTATAGCTGAGTGAGTTGTGCACCCCCTCCTACACTGCGCCCTGAGGCTGATGCCTCTCTCGCCTCTGCCTCGGCCCCACCCTGCACCCCCTCCTACACTACGCCCTGAGGCTGGAGCCTCTCTCGCCTCTGCCTTGGCCCGGCCCTGCCGGCTCCAGTGCAGGCGCATCAGTGGCTTTCTGATGTGCTCAAAGGAAATAGCCAAGCCCAATAAGGTCTGCTTTACTGCGAAAGCAACTGGGGGGGGGGGGGGGGGCAATTTCAGTGTTTGCCATAGGCGCTATATTACCCAGATACGCCCCTGCGCCAGGCAGAAGGAGAAGGATGTGACATCACGTCACTGCTAGGAGCCGGTGACGCGCGGACACGGTGCAGCGAGAGGCAGGAGGAGCTGTGCGCACCAGCGTGATCACCGGCTTCAGTTCCTACTTCCTAGCTAGATCCTTCTGGGCGGCGGGCGCTACTGCGTGTTGACGTCACGTGACAGGAGCGGCCGTGGCTGGGATCTGCTGGCTGTGATTTCTCCTCTGGTTTGTCCCCGCAGCTGGATGCCATGATGGAGGCGGTGGATAAGGAGTGCGGGGCGCTGGGGGGGGGGGGCTCTTCCAGGCCATCATCAATGATATGAAGGGAAGAGGGGGCGCCTCTTGCTGATCAATACATCCATCCTGCAGGATCTGCAAGGCTGCTGCTGTGTGTCCGGCACTGATGGGATGTGTGCAGGGATGGATGGCACTGATGGGCTGCTGCTGTGGGGGGCACTGATGGGCTGCAGGGATGGATGGCACTGTGGTTGGCTACATGGATGTTGCAGGGATGGACTATATGCATACTATGGTAATAGACTCTATGGATGGCACAGTGATGAGCTACATGGTTGGCACTGTGGTGGGCTACATGCATTGTACATGGTACGGAGATGGTATAGTAAAAACATTTTTTGAAAAAAAAAAAAAATTATGAGTTGGTTTCAAGAAGCCTTTTGACATGATTTCACTTAGCAGCTCTGGGAGGGGGGGGGGGGCATATTTTTTGACTCTCAAACTGGGTGAAATTTAGCCTAGAAACTGCCCTGGATTTAGGGCCGTTTCTAGCCTTTTTGTCACTCCAGGCAAGAAATCCTGGGTCACCGCCCCCCTCAGCCCCACATACACAAAATGAAAGTCACACACTCTGTAGATTAGCTTGTCTAAGGACTTCCATAAATATTTCCTGCTCCTGTCATTTTCCTCCATGCACACTGGTTATTGCAATACCTCTCCTCCCCATTACATGCTGATCAATGTGTGCCGGGCAGGAGGTTTGCTGCAACCAGTGTATACAGTAGATCAGGCCCCCCTATATCTATACAAATAAACGTTTTGTTCCTTGTCATCCCCTTCCTTTCAGCTGCTGCCTGTGTCCCGCCACAGTGCCTTCTCTGCGCTGCGACTGATGGGGCCCCTGACTCTCTATGGGCCCCTGACTATTTATGAGCCCCAGTACCTCCTGTACCCCTGAGGGTGGCCCTGCCTTTGCTCTCCTCCTCAGCTAGAATAGCAGGTACAATATCCCTCTACCATACTGCAATATCAATTCACTGCTATACCCAGCCTCATATTGCAAATTAGCAAGGCAGAGCAATATTACCTGCTTACAGAGATAAGTCTGGTGTTTTCCTCTCTCACTTAAGCCTCACACTGTGCATAGCTCCACTCTGCTCCTGAGGCTTCTAATGTATGTCATGTGACATGCACCAGGAACCATACTGGGTGGAGATTAGAGATGGCCCGAACGGTTCGCCGGCAAACTTCCGGAGTTCGCGATCACAGAGAACCACAAACTTTTCTGGAAGTTCGGTTCACCCCCATAGTGCACCATTAGGGTCAACTTTGACCCTCTACATCACAGTTAGCAGGCACATTGTAGCCAATCAGGCTACACTCCCTCCTGGAGCCACTCCCCCTTATAAAAGGCAGGCCCTGTCGGCCATTATACTCACTCGTGTGCCTGCAGTAAATAGAGAAGCGACAGCTGCTGCAGTGCAGACTCTCTCATAGGAAAAGCTTAGTTAGGCTCTTGTAGGCTTGTTAGCTTGCTCCTTGCTGATTCTAATTGCTAAAATAGCACCCCACAACAGCTCTTTTGAGAGCTAATCTTGTTCTTGAGATCTATTTTTATTTTTTTTCTGCGTGTCCCACTGACACTTGCGTTGCATACACAGCCTTGATAATCCATACTGTGTGTGTGCCACTGCCAGGCCCAGCACATTCAGTGACTACCTTTGTGTGTGACAGGTGCACATAGTAATATCCATCACTGCATATACCTACCTACCTGTTGTTCACAGTGCACCCACCCACCTACCTACGTGAGTTGAGCTCATGCAGTGTCACTGTGCCTGTCCGCTACCTGTTTGTGTGTGACAGGTGCACATTATAATACCCAGTACTGCATATACCTACCTACCTACCTACCTGTTGTTCACAGTGCACCCACCTACCTACGTGAGTTAAGCGCATGCAGTGTCACTGTGGCTGTCCGCTACCTGTCTGTGTGACAGGTGCACATTGAAATACTTATTACTGCATATACCTACCTACCTGTTGTTCACAGCGCACCCACCTACGTGAGTTGAGCGCACGCAGTGTCACTGTGCCTGTCCGCTACCTGTCTATGTGTGACAGGTGCACATTGTAATACCCATCACTGCATATACCTACCTGTTGTGTTCAGTGCACCCACCTTATCACTGCATATACCTACCTGTTGTGTTCAATGCACCCACCTACGTACGTGAATGCACGCAGTGTGATATACCACTCCATGCATACCTGTTAACTGCACATTGTATTAGTCAAGTCAGTGCATACCTTTCACTTTATCCCCCTGATATGGACACAACGGAAAAAACAGGCAGAGGTAGAGGCAGACCCAGAGGAAGGCCACCTGGCAGGTCTGTGTGAGGTCGTGTTGATGTGATTTCATGCGGCGCTCGACCAAAGTACAGTGCTCAGAAGAAGGCACGTCCCATCAACTCCCAAGATTGTCAGGACGTGGTTGACTATTTAACACAGAACACCTCATCTTCCGCAGCCACGAGCGCTACTACAAGCACCTCATCCATTGCATTTGACACTTCGCAGGAGTTAATTGGTGGGGAATTAACTGATTCACAGCCATTCTTGTTACAACCAGATGAAGGTGCTAAGCAAGTTACACCACCTCATATGTCTGAGTTAGGCGGCGACACTATGGACGTAACGTGTGAAGATGATGAAGTACCTGCTGTTGGTGCAGTTTTGGAGGTGTCTGAGGCAAGCGAAGCTGGGCAGGATGATTATGATAAGGACGATGATTCGGATCCCACGTATGTTCCCAAAAGAGAAGATGAACAGAGGGACAGTTCGGAGGGGGAGTCAGAGAGGAGTAGGAGGAGACGAGTTGCTGAAAGAAGCAGGGGGAGCTCGTCGTCAGAAACAGCTGGTGGCAGTGTCCGGTGCCATGTATCGTATGGACAGCCAGCCAACATACCCTTCAACGTCAGCTGCTTTTGCCACCATAGTGCCATCACCCCAGGGGGGCTCAGCGGTTTGGAAATTTTTTAATATGTCTGCCTCAGATCGGAGCAATGCCATCTGTTGTCTCTGCCTTCAAAAATTGAGCCGTGGAAAAGCCAACACTCACGTAGGGACAAGTGCCTTACGAAGGTACATGGAAAAAAGCACAACCTGCAATGGGAAGAGCACCTGAGCAAAAGCAGCACACAAAAGAAAAGCCACCCTCCTTCTCCTCTTCCTCCTTCAGGTGCAGCATCTTCAGCCGCTTTCTCCCTTGCACCTTCACAGCCACCCTCCTCCACTCCGCCTCTGCCCTTGAGCGGTTCCTGCTCCTCTGCCCACAGCAGCCAGGTGTCCGTGAAGGAAATCTTTGAGTGGAAGAAGCCAATTTCTGCCAGTCACCCCCTTGCCCGGCGTCTGACAGCTGGCGTGGCGGAACTGTTAGCTCGCCAGCTGTTACCATACAAGCTGGTGGACTCTGAGGCCATCCGTAAATTTGTGGCCATTGGGACACCGCAGTGGAAGATGCCAGGCCGCAATTATTTCTCTAAAAAGGCGATACTCAAACTGTACCGTGAAGTGGAGAGGCAAGTGGTGTCATCCTGGCACACAGCGTTGGGTCAAGAGTCCACCTGACCATGGATGCCTGGTCTGCCAAGCACGGTCAGGCCGCTACATTACTTACACAGCCCATTGGGTCAACCTGGTCACCGATGGCAAGCAGGGAGTACGTGGCTGTGCAGCAGACCAACTTGTTGTGACACCTTCATGGCTTGCAGGCAGGCCTCCTGCCACCTCCTCTCCTCCTGCTAAATCCTCTTCGCTGTCGTCATCCTCCTCCTCCCCCTTGGCTGAGTGGCAGTTAAACTCTACTGGTGCTGCGATCTCCTCTCCAGCTACATAGCCTCATCTCCCCAGGGCCTATGCTGCATGCCAGGCAGGGCCGGGCCGAGGCAGAGGCCGGAGAGGTTCCAGCCTCAGGGCACAGTGTAGGAGAGGGGCGAACAATTCATTCAGCTGTCATTCCTAATTGTGTATGAAGTAGAAAGAAATAAGAAAAGGGGATACATAGCAGTGACTGCAAGCCAGATAACTAGATATTAAGGTGTTGGGGAGGTTGTGGGCCCTGTGGCCCTCTTAGTCTAATAGCAATCAGTGTGTGAAGGCTGGGGTGGGAGGGATGGAGGGGCGCACTTTGGTGTCTCAGCCTTGGGTGCTGGAGGACCTTGTCCCGGCTCTGATGCCAGGTACGACGGTGTCACGCCATCTTAGACATGTCTTGCCTCAAACCGGAGAGTCACACTGGACCAGCTCTTCTGGCTGCTCTTAACAAACAGGTGGATCATTGGCTGACCCCGCACCAGCTGGAGATCGGCAACATGGTGTGTGACAACGGCAGCAATCTCCTTTCTGCTTTGAATTTGGGAAAGCTGACACATGTACCCTGCATGGCACATGTGCTGAATCTAGTCATTCAAAGATTTGTGTCAAAGTACCCAGGCTTAGAGGACGTCCTGAAGCAGGCCAGGAAGTTGTGTGGGCATTTTAGGCGATCTTACACGGCCATGGCACACTTTGCGGACATTCAGCGGAGAAACAACTTGCCGGTGAGACGCTTGATATGTGATAGCCCGACTCGCTGGAATTCCACCCTGGTCATGTTCTCTCACCTTCTAGAACAGCAGAAAGCCGTCACCCAGTACCTGTACAATTACAATAGAAGGACACAATCTGGGGAGATAGGGATGTTGTGGCCCAACAACTGGACGCTGATGCAAAATGCATGCAGGCTCATGCGGCCGTTTGAGGAGGTGACCAACCTGGTGAGTCGCAGTGAAGGCACCATCAGCGACTTGATCCCCTACGCTTACTTCCTTGAGCGTGCCGTGCATAGAGTGGTGGATCAAGCTGTGGAGGAGCGTGAAGAGGAACAGTTGTGGCAGGAACAGTTGTGGGAGCAATTTTCATCAGAATCAGATGTTTCCTCAACACCTGCGGCAGCACAGAGGGGGGAGGAGGAGGAAGAGTCGCGTGGGGAAGAGGAGTCAGACTCGGATGATGAGGAAGGTGTTTCTTTGGAGGAGGAGGAGGCGACAGAAGAACAACCGCAGCAGGTGTTGCAGTGGGCTTGTGCTGCTCAACGTTTCCGTGGTATTGTACGTCGCTGGGGGGAGGAGGTGGACTTACCTGACGTCACTGAGGAAGAGAAAGAGGAGATGGAGAGTTAATCTGGATCCAACTTTGTGCAGATGGCATCTTTCATGCTGTCAAGCCTGTTGAGGGACCCCCGTATAAAAAAACTCAAGGGGAATGAGCTGTACTGGGTGGCCACGCTACTAGACCCTCGGTACAGGCACAAAGTGGCGGATATGATACCAACTCACCAGAAGGCAGAAAGGATGCAGCACATGCAGAACAAGCTGGCAAGTGTGCTTTAAAATGCGTTTAAGGATAATGTCACAGCACAATGCAATAAAGGTACCACTGCCAGTAATCCTCCTCCCATGTCCATGTAGGCAAGGACAGGATGCTCCAGCGATCTCATAGTGATGTTGGACATGCGGACATTCTTTAGTCCAATGCCTTGACTTAGCGCTTCCGGATCCACCCTCCACCAACGTCTGGACCGGCAGATAGCTGACTACCTGGCCTTAAGTGTCGATGTAGACACTGTGAGCAGCGATGAACCCTTGGACTACTGGGTGTGCAGGCTTGACCTGTGGCCAGAGCTGTCCCAATTTGCCATCTAGCTTCTGTCTTGCCCTGCCTCAAGTGTCCTGTCAGAAAGGACCTTCAGCGCAGCTGGAGGCATTGTCACTGAGAAGAGAAGTCGCCTAAGTCACAAAAGTGTTCAGTACCTGACCTTTATCAAAATGAATGAGGCCTGGATCCCGGAGGGCTACCGCCCACCCAAAGACTAAGTCAGTCCCCACACACAGCATCTCTGCCTGCACGCCGCGTGACTGGCTGCCTGCCCCAAGACTAAGTCACTCCCCACACAGCATCTCTGCCTGCAGGCCGCTTGCCTTTTCCGCCACCACCAACAGGGTCCAGGACTCCAGGCGGATTCCTGAATTTTTAAGGCAGCTGATACTAATTTTTCAGGTGCGTGTACATGCCTGCCTAATTTTTCTGGCTGCACTGCAGCTGCAACAACAAAACAAAAGGCGTGTACATGTGCCCACTCCCCTTCGTGATCATTACCTTGCCGTGTTGAAGGGGCTTGTATATCACAATGAAGCAATGACCGCCGGCTATATGAGTGTCTAGGGGGTGGCACACCAAAGATAATAAGGTCGTTGCTTCATTGTGGACAGACCAAATTTGATCAGCTGGATAGCCACTGTGTTCTATCATTGAGCTACCACAGCCCGGCGACCATATGGGCTTGAAAACTGCCACGGCCTGTACTCTGGCCATGGTGCGCACCAGTCCAGCATGGCCGTCACTACGCAAACAGCTGTTTGTGGTGTGTTACACAGTGAGTTTGGTGTGTCAGTGTGAAGCAGAACTCTAATTACACTCCCTGATTGATGTATACACATGCAAGATGTTTTAAAGCACTTTAGGCCTGCAATTTAGCATTCAATGTGATTTCTGCACTTAAAACGCTGCTTTGCGTCAAATCCAAATTTTTTCCCGGGACTTTTGGCGTTTATCCCTCTCATCCATGCAAAAACTCAGATGTTAGACCCCCTGAAACATCTTTTCCATCACTTTTCTGGCCAGCATACATTTTTCTAGTTTTCCAAGTTCACCTCCTTATTGAAGTCTATTGCAGTTCACGTGAACCGAACTTTCGCGGGAGGTTCGCGAACCGAAAAATCGGAGGATCGGGCGATCTCTAGTAGAGATTTGTTCCACAGTGCAAGGCTGCAGCAAGAGGTGAGATGCAACACAGCACTGGGGGCAGCTAATGTTACACTGCTCTGCTGCTTTACTCTGCACAGGGGGGGGGGAGAGTTAGAGGTTGGAAGGTGGGATGGACCAATGGGAGAGATCTGATCTCCTTCACCCCTGACCCTTCCCCTCCTCCACCTCTATGACAGCATGTGTCACCATGGCTATAGTAACACTGTTGTATCTTCACTCGCTCTAGTTCTTGTTAGTACTAGATGCAGTTTATAAACAGGGGCGTAGCAATAGGGGTTGCAGAGGTAGCCATCGCATTGAGGCCCTTGGGCGAGAGGGGCCCTCCCTCAACTATAGTATTAGATCTCTATTGGTCCTGTGCTCATAATAATGATTTCTATAGAAGATATTTGAATGATAATAATCATTAACAAACTGTTCCTCATCCCCTTCTTGCACCTCTGACACTGAAGTTGCCATTGGCAGGTTTTTTTGGTGCACGGTATCAATTGCTATGTATAGAGTGCTTGGGGGGCCCCATTGTAAAACTTGCATCACGGCCCACAACTCGTTAGCTACGCCACTGTTTATAAACATTTTTTTTTTAAATAAAAAACTGGGTAAACTATGGACTGTGAAAAGTGACCTTTGGTAATGCTTTAGATGCTAGTAGCTTTTCACTGTAGTTTTCCAGTAGTTTTTCACTGCAGACATTACATTAAGTAGTAATAACATAATATCTGCCTGGCTTTACAGGTTCCCAAATATACACTTAGTAAGTAAGTAATATAGTAGTTACCAGTGGCATAGCTAAGAAGCCATGGACCCCGATGCAAGTTTAACATATCGGGCCACCCTAAGCACTCTATACATAACAATTGATACGGCGCACCAAAACCTGCCAAAGGCAACCACAGTGTCAGAGGTGCAAGAAGGGGATGGGGAACAGCTTGTTAATGATTACTACCACTTAAAGGATCTAGAAGTGATTATTACAAGCACAGGCAGGGCCGGATTTGTACTTTTTACCGCCCAAGGCTAACTATACCATCTGTATGGTTGTTATCTCTGTGTGCCCCGATGAGAATTCGCCTTACTTTCCATCATTGGTGTCAGACATAGCTATTTTAGTAATACGTGTATAGATTAGAAGTTATGTTTTGAAATTTTATGTTATGCTTGTCATCTCATTAATGATGGACCTATTGCGTCACCATGAGAGTTAGACTGATGTATACCTGCAGGATAGAGCTTACAGATCTTTCAGGGATGGCACAAGTACAGGACAGAGAGTTCAAAGGTTAAAGCTGTTCTTGTAGATAGGGATGACTGCATAGAACAGCTTTCCTGCCCCTCACTGAGCCGCCCCTAAACTTCTGGTGCCCTAGGCCATGGCCTATGTGGCCTTGCCAGAAATCCGGCCCTGAGCACAGGACCAATAAAGAGCTAATACTGTGGTTGAACGAGGGCCCTACATGGTCCCTCTGGCCCAAGGGGGGCGGTGCGGTCGAGAACTCTGCAACCCCTATTGCTATGCCACTGGTAGTTACATGTAACGATTGTGGAACTTTCCCCGTGATCAGCGCACAACGCGTGCGCTGACACGGCGGAAATCCTCCACAGGCGTATTATTTGCAGGAACCCAGCAAAAGGTGCTACGCACCCGTAGAGGGAAAATTCCTGTCGGCAGATGGCGCTGGGGAGTGCAGAGGAACCAATCCTCTGTACCTCCACAAATGCCAGACAGGAATTGTACGAAACGCAGAACGCAATCGCAAGAGAGGCGATTGCGAATGAAAATGAGCAAAGGGACAGGTTGTATGTGTGTGTGCCAATCCAGTCGCCACCCCGCAACCGCACACACACAACAGCAGATATGAAATAGGAACGCGATCGCGAGAGGTGCGATCGCCAGACGAGACACAAGGCAGATCAGAACAGAATACGAGGTTAGCAAAGGCACAGCAAATAATACAATGAGGAGATACGGAAAATAACAAACGCTAGCTAACCGTGAACACCGCACTCATTCGCAACAGTGCACGCGGTTATGCGCGGTCTCCACGTGATAAGCACAATAGAGACAAGCACGCCTAACTAACCATTAACAGACAAACATGAAACAGAGGACGCGAGCGCTTGCTTAACGGTTACCTCACCGAGCCTCCAGCAAGCGTAGCAGACAGACACACGAAAACAGGGACAAGCGAGAGATAGGATCCACAGCACTAGCGAAAAGTGGCTAGCGCGATGCAAGTACAGAGTAGCAGAACAGAAGGATCCCCAGCGCTAGCGAAAAGTGGCTAGCGTGATCCCAGAAGACAGAACAGAAGGATCCCCAGCGCTAGCGAAAAGTAGCTAGTGCGATCCCAGGAGACAGAACAGAAGGATCCCCAGCGCTAGCGAAAAGTAGCTAGCGCGATCCCAGGAGACAGAACAGAAGAGATAGCTGGTAGCAACCGCTGCACCAGCTATACTCCAAGAACAGAGATCAGAACCATTTCCTGTCGACCACCATAGGGGCAGGACAATGGCAACAGGCAAGACAAGACAGAACAGGCAATACAGATAATACAATCCTAACTGCACTAGGGAAATCTGCCTAGCGCAGATTCAGGAATTACTCTAAGCTGATGTTCAAACAGAGAGCAAGGCTGACACCCCACCAGGAGTGTTACATAGGACGAAATCCTTATGAACAGCGAAGCATTGTGGGAAAGACATACTACTTATAGTACACGCCTCCAATGAATGTGGCCAGGCAATTTGCATGACAACGTATGCAAATTCCTCTGCAAGCACAAGCTGCAAAACTGACAGAAGCTCTTCTTTCCAGAGTCCTGCAACATGCAAACCTACACAATGGTCAAAAGGCTGGCTGCCTGCACAGGCAGCTGAGCAAATCATCACATTACATTAGACAAAAACAAACAAAAAAACACTGTTCTGAACCTTACAAGGCCTGGGCCAATTAGCTTTATAAAAGGGAACAATTACTTCCCAACTCCAGATGGCAGTCAGATAAATCCCTGGATCAACTCTCCCGGGAATTATGTAGTAATTATAGCCGTGGTTGCCATTCAATGCAATGAAAGCATCCAAACCCTCTTTAAATGCAGATATAGAGTTTGTCATAACTACTTCCTGAGGTAAGATATTCCAGATTTTAACCACTCTCACTGTGAAGTACCCCTTTCTAAATAGATGACAAAAACTCTTTTCCTACAAACGCAGATGTCCCCTTGTCTGTTGTACAACCCTAGGGACAAAAAGCTCATCTGCAAAGTTTTTGTATTGCACTCCGATGTATTTATACATGTTAATTGATGGATGGATGTCTTTTTTCAACCCAAATAACTATGTAACTATGTAATCATTTACATACCTTTTGAAACCAAGATATAAGTGGGGTTTTATTAAATAATTCCTCCATTCTGAGTGGAAAGAAGTAAACATTGGGAAAAGATGAGAGAGATGGAAAATTCTGCCTTGCTTTATCCTCCTCATCCTGTGTGGTGATATTCCCCAGTCCTTTCATGAAGTAGACCACTGGTCTGTCAGGGTAAATGCGAGCTGCTGACTCAATAGCACACAAGACCAAGGGTGGTGGCTCCATTCTGTCTGTTGTCTCCATAAACAGGATGCCATTGCCTTGCCTTAGAATAGCGTCTACACTGAAAATCGGTTCTGAAACGGACCATAAGCCAGTAGAAAAACAATTCTGATGCAGGCAAAGATTTCGGATGTAAATGCTTTTCTTCAGGAGGGCAGTGCAACCAAAAAAGATGACAACTGCAACCGCAAGCACGGTGATAAATAGCTTTAAAGTTTGCCCCATGGCTGTAGAATCCAATGTTTGTACTGCAGGAGAAATAAAAAAAAAAGTTAGTAGAAACAAAACAGAATGCCATAACGCAGCAAAGCAGCATATTTAATTCAGAAATTTGATGAAAAAATGTTTGTTTCTACCAGATATGTATCACCAGTGGTGGGCCGAAATTTTGCATCGAAATTCGCAATTACGCATCATAATCGTAATGCGAAATTTCAGAAAAAAATCGTAATTCATTTTGTATGTACGGGGGATTATGGCTACACTGGGGACATCATGCCTAGCTAGCCATACTGTCGATCTGGCTGCCTGACGCCCCCAAATGTGCCCCCTGCATGTAAAAGGGCCTGGTCCTTAACTACTAGCCGGCCACGTCATGCCGATGGGCATGACATCAGCCCTAGGACCGCCTAACGCTGATCGGCGTAAAGTGCTGAGGCTCTATTTTGCAGGAGATTGCGCGCAGGCTGTGCGCACATCTCCTGCTTGGTGGGCAGAGTGGAGCTCTGCCTTCAGTCTCTGAGCGACGCTTGGGAGACTGTTAGATGGTGAAACCGCCGTCTAATTACCCGTACAGCACTGCGATCTACAGCAGCGCTTTACTGGGGACAGCCGTGTGACACGGCTGTCCCCTCCATTGGCTCAGAGGTGATCCGCTGTCATAGGCTGAAGCCTATGGCAGCCCATCACAGTGATAGTCTGGCGGGGGAGGGAGGAAAAGGCCACAGCACAAATAATAAAAAAGACACTATTTTAATAAAAAATAAAACAAATATTTATAAAAAAACAAACACCTGGGATGCAATCAGACCCCACAAACAGAGAGCTCTGTTGGTGGGGAGAAAAGGGGGCGGGGGGGGGGGGGGGGGAATCACTTGTGTGCTGAGTTGTGCGGCCCTGCAGCTCGGCCTTTAAGCTGCAGTGGCCCATTTTACAAAAAAAAAGGCCTGGTCTTTAGAGGGGTTTAACTCTGGGCTCCTCAAGTGGTTAAGGGAGTTAGGCAGCTGGTCCTCAAAGGGATAAGTCACCTACATTGTACAGGTAGATTTTAAATCAAATTCAGGAGAGTGCTTTTTTGCTAAAACTTTGGGGGTAAGAGGCAAGCAAAGAGGCAATAACTTTGATGCTATTCCTTGACAAATAACCCCATTAGAGATGGTAATTAGTAGAAATGAGAGAGAACACCTCTGACAGTCTCGTGAGAGTTTACTTCTGGTGGCCCCATGCATTTTTTACCGAAACAGTTTAGGCAATTGCATTGAAATCTATGGCTTCAACTTTAACAGTTAATAGCAAAGTCCCCTTACATGCTGCAATCAGTGGTGCTCGAATACCCTCAATCACGGATTTGAGTAAATCTGATCACGGGCCACGGCAGTATCGAAATACGGATATGGTTATGGTGTGATCATGATCTGGACTTGATGCCCAATTCCGAATTCGACTTGGATTTTAACCGTGATTAAAGGGACTCCGAGCTCAGAAAAAAAAGGAAAGTTGTACTCACCAGGGGCTTTTTCCAGCCCAGTGCTGGTCGGGAGGTCCCACGCCGGCGTCTTGGCTCCTCTCCTTCTCCCCGCTCCGGAATGGCTGGCAGGCCGCAGCCCGGGCGACACTCTCCCGAGTGTCGGGCTGCTTCTTCCGCATATGACGCGGATTACGTCACACGCCGGCCGCCTCGCGTCAACACGGCGGCCGGCGTGAAAGTATGTGACGTAATCCGCGTCATATGCGGAAGAAGCAGCCCGACACTCGGGAGAGTGTCGCCCGGGCTGCGGCCTGCCAGCCATTCCGGAGCGGGGAGAAGGAGAGGAGCCAGGACGCCGGCGTGGGACCTCCCGACCAGCACTGGGCTGGAAAAAGCCCCTGGTGAGTACAACTTTCCTTTTTTTTCTGAGCTCGGAGTCCCTTTAAAAGGGATATCTGTGATCATGATTTGACTTTAACGGTTAATAGCAAAGCCCCCTTACATGCTAGAAACGCCAAATTTTACAGATATGTTAAGATGAACAGTAGGAACAAGAGGAAACATTTTTTTTTTCAAAAAGACCTTATAGTTTTGAGAAAATCAATTTTAAAGTTTCAAAGTAAAAAAGAATACATTTAAATGTGGTGGGGCAGCAGGGGTTAGAAAGGTAGTGTAGCTAGTGGCACTGGCGAACTCAGGGGGCTATTCCGGGTGTCTGGAACCTCCC
This sequence comes from Hyperolius riggenbachi, assembly GCF_040937935.1. Lineage (NCBI taxonomy): Eukaryota > Metazoa > Chordata > Amphibia > Anura > Hyperoliidae > Hyperolius > Hyperolius riggenbachi. The sequence goes on along the minus strand of NC_090649.1, from coordinate 112,716,162 downwards.
CCCTGCACTGAGCTGTGTATTCAGCCAGGGAAGCCTGCATAATATAAACAGCCTCATTCTCCCTCCCTTCTTACTTCTGGTGCCTCCCTCCAGCTAATAGAATGAGAGAGGCAGCCGAGCTTCCCTCACAACCCTCACAAGAAGATGCAGCCTGCAGTGAGAGAATGTTGATTATGGAGTCCTGGACTCTCCACAGCACAGAAGTGTCAGACATGATGAAATTAGAGTGCAGGCAAGCTGGTAAATATGCACAGCATGATGCAGAGGTTGCCTGGACTCAGGGTCTGTGGGCAAACATCTGTCTGGTCTCTGTACATTGTTATAATGACTGCATGTGTGGGTAAGGTGTGGATAACAAGCTGAAAAGTTTTTGACAGTCCCTAGACTCCAGGAGGGCTTCTTTCTGACTTGTGTGAGAGACTGACAGGGACAGGAGTCCGATTACAGGCAAGTAGCCTGTGTGATGTGGGACTTCAATACAGATAAGTTCTCTGCTCCATCTCAGGCTATTCTCAATTTCTCCACTCCTCTCTCTGGGCTAGTGCAACGCCAAAATGACAATAGCAATCGCTAGCAATTTGTGAGTGTGATTTTGTGAAGTGATTTTCAGAGCGATTTTTGAATGAATTGCTCAAAAACATGCTACATGCAGTATACCTGCGATTTTGAAAAAATCACAACGCTGCTGTGGGAACACCCACATAGGGTAACATTAGCCAAGCGCTTTTCAAATCACTGTTGTTTTGAAAAACGCTCAGAAGCACTCTTGGTGTGCACCAGCCTCCTTCATTCACCTTTGTTTCCCTCTTCCCCTAGAGCTGACTGTGTGTTCTTGTCTTACAGGAAAGCTAAATAAAAGTGCAATCCTGGTGAGGCAAAATATTATTATTTAGTATTTATGTAGCGCCGACATCTTCCGCAGATGCATATATCCCTGCATCATATGGGTATCGCTTGCGCTATGTGAAACTATGTAGCATATTCCACTGAATTGTCCAAACTAAGTCTATCTCCCGTTCCTCTCTTGGGGAGTTGTTCCAGCGCTGTACCCCGTTCACATTTGCTGCTACCAGAAGCCCTCAGAAACACTAGTGTCCTTGAGTACTTCCAAAGATAGGCAGCTCCGTAATACGCCAGCGCACTTTTGTGCATGGGCAGTATGGAGCCACCTGTATTCGGAAGCACTCGGGACATACGTGCTTCTGGACCTTTCAGGAACCCCCCCTTAAAGATCCTGCGTTTGCCCCTGAGTGGAGCAGCAGAGGTTGGTGTAGGGTAGTATGTGTCGCTGGTGGGGCAGCAGGGATTAGTGTAGTGTAGTGCAGTGTAGCTGGTGGGGCAGCAGGGGTTAATGTAGCTGGGCCCTGTAACTAAAATAGAGACTGCTTGGGGGGAAAATCTCCACAAGACACCCTTGTACCATGAATGCACCAGGTTTAGTATATTTTTCCCCTGATTTTTGTCCTCCAAACTTAGGTGTATTTTTTGGCCAGGAGCTTCATAAGGTCTGAAAAAATGTGTATATAAATGCAGTAGCATAACAACACAGGGGGGGCAGAGCCCCTCTGGGGCCCGTTCAAGGCTGTTTTAGGGGGGCAGGAGGGATTGCAGCATTAGGGGAGAGCATAGCCACACATCGGTCCCCCTCCCTCACCTCGGGCTCCTGCCCGCCGCCTGCTGCCACTCATTGATGCTGGAGGGGAACGCTGAGGGGAGAGCCTGAGATGAGGGAGGTGGAAGGAGAGTCCTCCCTCCCCGCTGATGTGTGGCCATGCTTTCCCCTCATTTTGCGACCCCTCCTGCCCCCCAAAATAGCCATGAGTGGCACGGGGGGGGGGGGGGGGGGGGCTTGTAGAACATCCACATTTTTGCAGGGAGGCCCAGTTATTTCTAGTTATGCCCCTTTGTAAATGTATGATATCATAACACTCTGCATTGAATTGAATTAAGTTTAATTGTTGAGTGTCCATTCAACTAAAGAATGGAGAATATCTAAATGCAATAAAGTCTAAAGCAAGGAATGCAAGAAAACATTAAATACTCAAAATCATAAAACAATGCTACATTCGCGTGATATACAGCAAGCCATATACATGAAGTATATAAGTATGAAGCGCGATTGGCTGTGATAGACTTCAGCCTATCACAGCAGATCACTTCCCAGCGGATCACAGCCCTGTACAAAGTAATTAGATGGCGGTTTCGAGCGGCAATCACCACATGGAGACTGAAGGTGGGGCGAAGCTCCGCCCCCCGAGCAGGAGATGCGCGCGCAGCCTGCGCGTGATCGCCTGCTAGCACCATAGACAACCGTTCACGCCAATGGGCGTGGAGCAGTCGGCAACAGGTTAAAGCAAACCTGAAGCAAAAGATAAAACTTATGATATAATGAATTGTATGTGTAGTATAGCCTAATAATATTAGGCAGGATTGAGAGGTGGAAAGGTAAAGGTCATTTTTCTTTTCTAGAAAAAGTGATTGATGCTTACATTTACCTAACAATAGACCTAAAACTACTGATCATCTTAGGAGACCCCATATATTTGTATATCACATTCTCAGCTCATTGCCCAGTTGCAAATGGACTGTAGAGTTAGCCCGAACGGTTCAGGTAGGTGGCATGGATATCAGCGACTCACGCCTGCGGCGGGTAGCAGACACATAGCGCGTTCGACCCTCCTCCTATACCTCGTCATTGGGCCAAACTTTGACCCTCTACATCACAGCCAATCAGGCTGCACTCATCCACGGACCCCCGCCCCCCCCCCCCCCTATCAAAACGCTGCAGTGTCAGCCATGTTCTCAGTCTGCTGATCTTACTATAGTGAGAGGAAGGAAGAGACATTTGGAGATAGGGAAAGCGTTAGGCTCTTGTTAGCTTGCTCCTCACTTAATGTTGTTGCTAAAAGCACCCCAAAAACGCTCTTTTGAGAGCTAATATTCTTCTGATGTGTTTTTTTTTTTTTTGTGAACACAGACAGGCATAGATACAGCCCTGTGCAGCTGGGCGTAGTTGCTGTACTATGCCAGACCCAGCACACTCTGTATTACCATACTATTGCATATCTTTTCACTGTATTTGTGATTTAACTTACTAATACATAGCTGTCTTTGTTAGTGACACTGCATAGACAGAGCCCACAGACAGTTGCCAGCCAGGCCAGCTGGGATTTGTAGTTCCACCACTGGCAACACACTGTATTACCATACTATTGCATGTCTTTTCACTTTACTTTTGATTTAACTTACTAAAGCATAGCTGTCATTGTGGGTGACACTGCATAGATAAATCACAAATACAGTGGAAAGATAGGCAATGTTATGGTAATACAGAGTGTTCTGGGCCTGGCATAGTACATCAACTAGACCCAGCTGCGACAGGGCTGTATCTATGCCTGTCTGTGGTCACACACAAAAAAAAAAAAACATCAGAAGAATATTAGCTCTCAAAAGAGCGTTTTTGGGGTGCTTTCAGCAACAACATTGAGCGACATTTACGTAGGTATACCAGTGTGTACCTTTCCTCTGTACCTGTGTGACAGCACACTCTATTATACCAGTGCATACCTTTCCACTGTACCTGTGTGACAGCACACTCTATTATACAGTGCATACCTTTCCATTGTAACTGTGATTGAACGTACTATATCATAGCTCCCTTTGTGGGCGACATTGCATACAGCCCACAGAGAGGTAGGGACAGTTAGCTAGGCCGTTCTTTATTGCTGAAACCACCCCAAAACAAAAACCCACACACACTGTCTACCACTATTGAATATTGTTAGTAGTACTGCATACTCCCAATATGGGAAAAATAACAGGCAGAGGCAGGCCACCCTGCAGGTATTTTCGAGGTTGTGCTGGAGTGATTTTGTGTCACCCTTGACCAAAGTACAGTGTTCAGAAGGCACGTACCCTCAAACCCCAAAATTCTGAGGACATGGTTGACTGGCTTAACCTCCCTGGCGGTAAGCCCGACACAGTGTCGGGCTAGCCGCCGCAGAGGATCGCATGGATTTTTTTTCATAAAAAGTGTTTAATTATCTTCAGCTAGCACTTTGCTAGCTACTTGTGCCCCCTCAAATGCCTCCACTCTCTCCCCATTTCCCACCGCAATACATACCCCCCAGGGATCCCGCGATGGCGCAGCCTCCCGATCAGCTCCAGGCTTTGCTATGGGGAGGACTGGGACTGCGCATGACGTTGATGATGATGACGTCATGTCCGATCGTTGCCATAGCGACGACTGAAGCTAATTGGGAAGCTGCGACTCTCGCAGGATCGCGGACGGTTGAGTGTTGCTGGCGGTGATTGGGGGGAGCAGATAGGTGCCGGGGGACACAGGTAGCTAGCCTAGTGCTAGCTACGAAGTTTTAAACTACTTTTTTTCTAAAAATCCCTCCCGCGGATGCAGCCTCATAAACTGCGTACTGCCAGGGAGGTTAAACAGCGCACCACATCTTCTACAGCTTCCGCTCAGAACACGTCCTCCTCCTGCTCAGCTTCTGGTTTCACACAAAAACTTAACATTACTACCACTAGCAACCTAGTTGCTCCATTTGATGTGTCAGAGGAGTTATTCACTCATGATGCTATAGTGATACACTTGGGGTCATCCAGCCAACATGCCCTTCAAGGCCTGCTGTTACCACCACCCGAATTCCGACAATCCAAAGCTCACTAGTGTTGCTGTATGCCTCTCTATATCTACTGTATCCGACGGTCGGTAACGCAGCATCAATGTGTGTTAAAGAAATATGGCAGCCTCCTCCATATTCTCACTTCAGTTGACTTTAAGGCCAGGTTCACCATGCTTAGTTGCATGCTGACTTACTGCCCATACAATCCTATTGGTCTTTTTACAGTCATGGATTGTGTTATTCTAACTCGCTGCATGCAGGCTTTGCATTAAAGTCTATGTCCAGTCTCAGTTGCAGTTCACACACATTTTAACACGTACATTATGCAACTGACCACAGTGTGAATCCCACCTAAACCTTTACAAAAATCAAGAAAAAAAAAAAAACAATAGAAAAAAATAAAACAAAAAAGAAGCAAAAAACAAAACGTAAAAGTAATAGTCCTAAGATATTAATCAAAATGAAGCCAGTGTAAGGTACTCACCTCTCTTTGAAGAAAATGGAAAATGAGAGACTAGGCAAGCAGATAAATCTCACTGTAGTTCTGGGGATTCTGTAATAACTACTGTTTAACATACATTTTATGTTACACCTTAATTCAGTCTTTTTTTTTTCTTTTTTATTGCATATGACAGTAAATTTGCTTTTATTAGGATTGTGCAAAGCTTTATACACTGCACAGCTGTAATTTTGAAATACATATATTTAAAGTTCCTACCAGTCAGCAGCATCCTTCATTTCTTTGCAGCTAGTGGACTGGGTGTTCATTCCCCAGCACAAAGCAGGTCATGTAACTTAGCTTACCTCCTCCCAGTGCAGCATGACAGTCCTGCAGCTCCTTCCTGCTCAGGCTAGGTTCACAGTTGTCAGTTGCATCAGGCCTAGTGCACACCGAGCGGTTTTTGGAGCGATCCGCCGGCCGCATCCGCCTGTAAAAACGCTTGGCTAATGTATTGCAATGGGATGGTGCACACCGGCGGTTTGAGGTTTTTGCCCAGTCGCAAACGTGCCTCCTGCTGCACGCTTGCGGTTTTCTGAAGCGTTTCGTCCTCAATGTAAAATATAGGAAAAACGCAAACCGCTCTGAAAAACGCTAGATCAGAGCGGTTTTCCAGGCGTTTTTGTTACAGAAGCTGTTCAGTAACAGCTTTTAATGTAACAATATGTGTAATCTGCTACACAAAAATGCACCCAAAACCGCTAGGTATGTTTAGAAATCCTCTATAAACATACCTAGAATCGCTCTGAAATCAGCTCCCAAAACCGCTAGCGTATTGCGGATCTGCTAGGGGTTTTGGTGTGCACTGGGCCTAACTCACAGATTATAATAACTGAACTGCAATGGAGACTGTTCATAGCCATTAGGGCTGGGTGCACACATAACAGAGCGTGAACGGTCACGTTTTCTGTCATGTGTGTTTTAGTGTGTTTTTAGTGCATTTGCGTTTGCCTTTTTTTTCCGCATATGCGTTTTTCTAGCATTTTGCGTGCATTTTAACGCATTTGTTGTTCGCATATACAAAACTCATATGCGTTTTGTATGTGTTTTTAATGCGTTTTTATATCTCGATTTATGCAAATCACTAGGAAGACATCGGGAAATGGAAATATATCACAAAACAAATTTAAAAAAAAGCATTTAGAAATGCATGAAAAAACGCATACAAAACGCAATACATTGCGTTCCCATTGACTTTCATTATGTGCGTTTTGATGCGTTTTTGAATAGGATGCAACAAAACCAGCGTTTTTTAAAAACTCACGCATACAAAACGCATATGCGCTTTCATATGCGTTTTTTCATTCGGCCCATAGACTTCCATTAGTGGCAAATACGCAGCGTTTTCCTCAATGCTTGTATTTTTGCTAAGAGTGCACCTAGCTTAATACAAAGTCTGTATGCAGTGTGTTATAATAATGCGAATTGTTACTGTGAACACTTATATAAAATTCTTGTATACAAAGCTTGACCAGCGCTGCATATATATGCGTGTGTCACCATATATGCAGCGCTGGTCAAGCTTTGTATACAAGAATTTTATATAAGGATTAACTCGCCTGGAACTTTGACTACAGCGAAGCTAAAAGTCACCGTGAATGGGACTTTTCTACCGTTTTTTTTTTTTTTATGTTGAATCATTAAAGTGATAAGACAAGACAAATAGCATTCTGGTGCTTTTCTCCTGGCGGACTCAAAGCACCAGAGCAGCAGCCACTAGGGCACGCTCTATAGGCAGTAGCAGTGTTAGGGAGACTTGCCTAAGGTCTCCTGCTGAATAGGTGCTGGCTTACTGAACAGGCAGAGCTGAGATTTGAACCCTGGTCTCGCATGTCAGAGGCAGAACCCTTAACCATTACACCATCCAGCCAGCCATATAAGCACGTAACTGGACTGATTCTTACACTTGTATGGTCAACAACTTGGTGTAGTTGTGAGACTATAGGGGAAATAGACTTGTGTATATTTTAGAAAGATCATATATTATAACTGTTTGGATTAAGCGCGGAGCTAAATCAGTGCCTGTGTGGTACTGAAATTGTATTGTTACTGTGAACAGGCCAGTATAATTGAATGGGCAGTGAGTTAACATGCAGAATTATTCATCACTAGCTGGTCGCCCGGCATTGCCCGGGTATGTAATTGGCTAGTGTTACCTCTGCCCACTTTTTATAATCCTAACACACAATTACTCAAGGATGACCTAGTTTGTGAGCTTTGCGGTCTTTGGCATCAATAATTGGCATTGAAATGAAATAAATCTAATTGGCTGTGGCTCCACTCCTTTGAAAATCAATAGGTGAATTTTGATTAGCTTCCCAGTCACCCAGTGACCAACTGTGCAAAGTTTAAGAAACCTGCCATTGACAGAGTAAGAAAAACAAAAGTTTGCTTTCTTAAAACAGAAAGAATTTGCGATAATTCAGGTTGGAGTGAGCTTAAAATGTCTCCCAGTGCATCACTGTCGAATATATGCAAATTAACCATTGTTACCCTTAAAAGCTAAACACACCTCCAGAACTGCTGGAATGCAAGGATGTGTCAGCTTGTTAATTTGTACAGAGCCATAATAATCCAACATGCATACAGACTGTTTTGGATTTATTTTTTTTATTATTTTTTTTTACCTCAGATTAGTCTTAATCTCTCCATAGAGACATAAATGCCCCTTAAAAGAGGAATCAGTCCAATCATCATATGGCGTTTATTTTTTTAAACTTTTTTCTTAGGTCATAAAAAATCAATATTCTCCAGAAATTAATTTTCCCCACACTCTTTCCTGTTTAGACACATAATACCCCATTATCCTCACAGTCATATCATCCTGATGATAATCTGACATGTTATAATAATACACCTGCATCCTTCTTACAAGCCACAATGGAAACCCATACCTCCTCGCTGTTATAGCGGTATCTTCTCCAAGCATCTCTCTTATTACAATCTTTATGCGTAAAGTAACATTATCCGACATACTATTCCACAACTTATTCGTCTCTTCCACCACCTTCACAATCTCTTTAACACAACTTCTAGTTTGTATCACACAGTCCCTCTCAAGTGGCTCATAATACTGCCTATCCAGCCGCACACTGGGTATACTATGTTCCAATAACACAGTCTGATCACCTCCTTCTCTCCCAGACGCTGCAACGCATCTCCTGGGCTGCGGAGCAGGGCTGTCCGGCTGCCCAGCATCTTCCACCTGAACTTCCATCTCATCATCCGAATCTTCCAGTACAACATACGGATTAGGTGACAGGGGCACCTCTGGAGCACTCCCTACCCCCAACTTCAGCTTCTTACCCCCTCCTACTCTGCTTTCCTCCTCCTTCCTCAGCCTCCCCCTCCCTCCATGCCTCATCCTTGACTTCTGCTTCTCCCACTCCATCTTATCCTGCTCCTCCTTTTTATCCATCTCTGCACCCCAATCTATGGGCTCCTCTCCCCCCCGTGCCTCCTTTACCTCACCAGAACCTACTACCTTCGGCAGCAACACCGCACTCTGCTTCTTCTGCACCTTGGCCACACCCCCCACTCCTGAGGAACTACTACTCCCAGCTCGGCTACTCTGCACCTTCCCGCTGCCCATCCCACTGCTCACCTTACCTTTGCATACTAACTCCTCCCTCCTCTCTGGCTGACCCGCCTCCTCCCGCCGTCTCCCCCGCTCCTGGGTGACCCCCTGCCCCTCACTCACCCCCGCAATCACCTCCGCAGTCTTCCCAACACCGGACCCACTCTGCACAGCCACTTTCCGTGCCAGGGCCTCCTCCTCCTCCTCCCGCAGCACGGCTTGCACACAAGTAGCGTCACCCACTGGCTCCTCCTCCCCAGACACGTCACCATCTGCCGGTGCAGCTCCGCTCACTCTCTCTCCACGAGTCTCCTCCTCCATTCGCTCCACAGCCTGAACACAAGAATCATCACCCACGGACTCCTCAGCCGTCACATTCCCATCTTCCGCAAACAGATCCGCCTGGCTGCACGGACTCTCACCAGCCACTCCCACAATCACTCCAGCCACTCCCACACCAGTCACCTCCGCAATCACAGCCGCTGTCACCTCCGCCGCACGCTCGTCACTCACCCCAGTCTCCTGGTGGCCATCCTCCTCACTGTACTCATCACCCTCCTCACTCTCCACATCCAGCAGCCCAACATCCGCCTCCTCACCACCCAGCGTCACATCCATCACAGCCGCATCATCCAGCAACTCCTCCAACTCCCCAATCACATCGGCAACAGTATCCAGAGACGCCGAGAGCGGGACCACCTCACTGACGTCACCACTCTCAGCACCCACACCAGTCACCTCCCCACGCTCCACAGACACCTCCCCATTCGCTGCAGCCCCGCTCTCCTGACCACGCCCACCACTCTCTGCAGCAGTCACGTGAGACGCCAAGCCGGCAGAACCTCCGCCCTCCTCTGCCACCGGCCCGGACGCCTCCCTCCGCTCCTCAGCATCAGGTACAGTATCAGGTACAGTATCAGTAGCACGTAACACATCAGCAGCAGCAGCCAGCACAGAGCGCCCGGTGGTATTAGCACCCCAGCCAGCAAACATATTACGGCTCTCCCGAGCCACCTCAGCGTAGGAGAATAAGCTCCTCCCCCTGGTCATCTTACAGTCTCGTGCCATGTGCTCGGCCGACCCGCAGAGATCACACACACGGGGGGCCGGGCACGCAGAGGCCATGTGTCCCTTCAGCCTACAAATGCGGCAGGCTGCCTTATTGGGGCACTGGTCCCTGAAATGGCCATATAGGAAACAATATTGGCAATACTTCGGCTGCCCCTGGTAGTACACCGTGCATCTCTCACCTGCCACGGTAAAGGCAGCCGGAGGGTGCACAGTGCCACCGTACCCATCAGAGTCTTTCTTCAAAACCACCTTAAACTTGATCTTACTCCGATACATCTTATAAGGGTTATACAGTTTCTCAGCATTACCAATATCCTCACAATATTGCTTCAAAAAGGTCCTCACTGTGTGCACTTCCATAAACGGGTTTAAACAATGGACAGTCAAATACTTCACCCCAGGGTCAAACATGGGAGTGATCTGGATCTTCTGCAGCACAGGATAAGTCCCCTCCAGAACCAGCTTCTTCCAATTTTCACACAGTGCAAGACATTTCTCCTCGGTATAAAGAGAAAGGTCATAAGTGCCCAATTCCACAAACTCCTGAATGGCATAGATCTCTGTTACCTGTAGGTCTAGGATATCCAGCAGCACATCGACACAGACCGTCTTCAGACCGATTTCCTTCACCGCCTCCTTATCCACCTGAATTCGCACAGAATTGCGCAGTGGCGTTCTCCTGGGCTCCGTCATCACAGCAACCAGCTAGACGACCTTCGCCCCTCTGATGTTCCCGGGGCCCCCAAAAGGAGACCCCCCACTAAACCTCCTGACTCAGAACCAAATACAGACACACTTGGTCTAAGCCAAAAGGCCGAGCGGCGATGCACAGACTGTTTCGGATTGCTTGATCCTCATCAGTGCATGGCATGGATTCACTTGGCTCTATGCAGTAGGGCTTGTAACACCGAGAGGTACAGACTAACCAGCAAGCTCATGGTGACCCAGAACTCATTGGAGTGTGTAATGGACTACAATGGTCCTAAAAGCCCCCTTACTAAAATGTTAAGAAAAACAAAAGTTTGCTTCCTTAAAACAGAAAGAATTTGCGATAATTCAGGTTGGAGTGAGCTTGAGATGTCTCCCAGTGCATCACTGCTGAATATATGCAAATTAACCATTGTGCACTTAGAAGCTAAACACACCTCCAGTGTAACAGTGTAAGAATGGCTGCAGTTTACATTTTCCAGTGCAATTTGTATTTGTCTCCGCCCCCTATTTGGTTATGAGAATAAAAAGTATCCTATACTTTATTCCAGGTAATGTACTATGTGTGTGCCAAATTTCATTCAAATCCGTTCAGCAGTTTTTGCGTGATCGAGTAACAAACATCCAAACATCCAAACATCCGAACTTTCCCATTTATTATATTAGTAGGATTCTGCAACGCAACTGATGACCACGGTGAACAGGGCTTCAGGGCTGGAACCCACTAGAGTGATTTTTTAAACGTTTAGGGAGCGTGAGAAATCACTAGCGATTTCCCTAAATGCTCTGCCAATGTAAATGGATGGTGCAAATTCCACAGAAGCGATTGCGATTAGCAAAATCGCAAACGCAGGACATGCAGCATTTTGTTAGTGTTTGTCCTTCAATGTAAAGTATATAATCACTGGCGTAATCGCTCATCAAAACTTACACGGAGCGATTTTGCTAGCGTTTTAAAGTTAATGTGCACTGTAACAAAATTAAAAATAATTGAAAGGAACAATCAAACTTTAAAACGCTAATCACTACACAACCGCTGGCAAATTGATTACACTTTCTAAAATCGCTCCCTAAAACGCTCATGAAATCGCTTACAAAACTGCTCATGTAAAACGATTGCAATTAGCGATAGCGTTTTGTAGTGAGTTCCAGGCCTCAATGTGTATAATTAATTATTTAAAGGGAACCTGAACTGACTGAGTAAAAGTATTTAAAATAAACACATGATGTAGCTGCAAATGAATATTACATACTAACCTCACCATCAGTTCCTCTCAGAGGCTCACCATTTTCTTCTTACAGTGATCCCTTCCAGTTCTGACAATATTTTGTCAGAACTGAAATATACCAGTTTCTGACAGTTATAGATCAGCTGCTGTCAGTTACAACTGAATGTGCAAGGTAATGTCCATGTTTCCCTATGGCTCAAGTGGGCGATATTACAGTTTAACAGTGTGCTGATCAGGAAGCTGTTATGGGGTAATGGCTGTTTTCAAAATGGAGGACGGAGAATTCCATTGATTACAGTGGACAAACAGGATGCAGGAAAGGAGAAAGAGATCGATGAGTAGACTACACAGGAGGTAAGTATGACCTGTGTATGGTTATTTTGACTTTTAATTTTCAGTTCCAGTTCTCTTTAAAGTGACTCTGTAACAAAAATTACAACGTTTTTTCTACCATCCTACAAGTTCCTAAACCTATTCTAATGTGTTCTGGCTAACTGCAGCACTTTCTACTATGACAGTCTCTGTAATAAATCAATGTATCTTTCCCCTGTCAGACTTGTCGGCCTGTGTCTGGAAGGCTGCCAAGTTCTTCAGTGTTGAAATGTTCCTCTATGCACACTCCAGTGTGTGTTTTATTTACATAAGCCAGCAGCTTCTCTGCTATCTTATCAGTGATAGAAGATAGCTGGATAAAAATCCTCCTCTGGAGGCTGTGAAAGGAGCTGGTCTGTCACATACTAAGGAATTAACGACATAGGCAGAGCTGTCTGCAGGAAGCCTGTAATGTTCAGTGCATGAGAGAAGCTGGGGACAGAAGGTAAACACACACAAGTGATCTCTTGAGATTCAGAAGTAAGGCTGTATACAGCCTGCTTGTGTATGGATGTATTTTCTATGTGTGGACATGCTGTACATCAACCTACTTCCTGTTTTGGTGGCCATTTTGTTTGTTTATAAACAAACTTTTTAAAACAGTTTTTGACTACTTTTAATGCGGCGGGGAGCAGTGAAATTGTGACAGAGGGTAATAGGAGATGTCCCCTAACGCACTGGTATGTTTACTTTTGTGCGATTTTAACAATACAGATTGTCTTTAAAGAGTACCTGAATTCCCCTCTAGTACCTCTAATTCCCCCTCAGCTGTGACTAAGCCAAGTGTAATGTGGTCTCTTGGCTGTCAGCTCAGGAATCTCCAGGGTTGCCACCTCATCCCTTTAAATACATATGAACTATACATGCCTTGTGGCTAGTTAGATGCAGTTTAGGCACTGATTATGTGATTAGCCCCAGAACCTGTACAATTCATATGTGCCAGTATTTTGAAGGGATACGGTGGCAACCCTGGGAATCTTGGCAGTCCTTTACTGATTGGTAATCGCAGGATGTTAACTCTGAGGCCCAGTGTACACCAAAAACCTCAGATCCGCAAAACTCTAGAGGTTTGTGGAGCAGATTTCAGAGCGATTCTAGATATGTTTAGAGACGTTTCCTAAACATGCCTAGCATTTTCTGGAGCGTTTTTGTGTAGCAGATTTCATATATTGTTACAGTAAAGCTGTTACTGAACAGTTTCTGTAACAAAAACGCCTGGAAAACCGCTCTGATCTAGCGTTTTTCAGAGCGGTTTGAGTTTATCTATACTTTACAATGAGGCAGAAACGCTTCTTCAAACCTCAAAAATGATGCAGGAGCCACATTTGCGGTTTGCTAAAAACCTCAAACCACTGGTGTGCACCATCCCATTGAAATGCATTCGCCAAGCGTTTTCACAGGCGGCATCGGTTTTGAAAATGCTACCAAAAACTTGGTGTGCACCAGGCCTATGTCTGCTTCCATAAAAGCAGTTAAGTAGATACTGGCTGTAGTGTTGGGCGAACACCTAGATGTTCGGGTTCGCGAACGTTCGCCGAACATCGCCGCGTCATGTTCCCCCTAAGGGTCCCTACAATGCTAGAAAATTTGGTACTGCTGAGCCATTGCCCTTTGAAAAGATGTGAGATTTTGGAAAGTGAAATAGGGAGGCAATGAAAGTCTATGGGGGATTTTACCAATTCTGGACCCCTGTAACTCTAGTTTGCAGAGATGTAGGGACCCCATCTTTGGAATCCAAGTCTAACAATATGTCTTCTACCTGGATGAGACATTTTGTGAAATTCAGACGTTGCTAACGGCCATAGCTGAGATTTATGTACGTCACCATCACTACCATTGAAATAGCCCAAATAAACAGGTTTTTGTGACCCTAGGCTATGACCTCTTTGGCCTAGGGGCCCGAAACTCACCAGTCAAGTTCCCCCTAAGGGTCCCTACAATGCTAGAAAATTTGGTACTGCTGAGCCATTGCCCTTTGAAAAGATGTGAGATTTTGGAAAGTGAAATAGGGAGGCAATGAAAGCCTATGGGGGATTTTACCAATTTTGGACCCCTGTAACTCTGGTTTGCAGAGATGTAGGGAGCCCATCTTTGGAATCCAAGTCTAACAATATGTCTTCTACCTGCATGAGACATTTCGTGAAATTCAGACGTTGCTAACGGCCATGGCTGAGATTTATGTACGTCACCATCACTACCATTGAAATAGCCCAAATAAACAGGTTTTTGTGACCCTAGGCTATGACCTCTTTGGCCTAGGGGCCCGAAACTCACCAGTCATGTTCCCCCTTAAGGGTCCCTACAATGCTAGAAAATTTGCCACTGCTGATCAATTGCCCTTTGAAAAGATGTGAGATTTTGGAACTGTAAATAGGAGGCCCAATGAAAGCCTATGGGGGATTTTACCAATTTTGGACCCCTGTAACTCTGGTTTGCAGAGATGTAGGGACCCCATCTTTGGAATCCAAGTCTAACAATATGTCTTCTACCTGCATGAGACATTTCGTGAAATTCAGACGTTGCTAACGGCCATGGCTGAGATTTATGTACGTCACCATCACTACCATTGAAATAGCCCAAATAAACAGGTTTTTGTGACCCTAGGCTATGACCTCTTCGGCCTAGGACTGCATTGAACGCGACCCACGCATTGTGCGCATTCTGGACAACACCAATTACTGGGTTTATACCCTTCTGGATCCACGGTACAAACACAATGTTCCAAAACTGCTTGAAGAAAGAGTCCGACAGGTCAAAATGGAAGAATACCAGCAGGCCCTTGTGGAGACTTTAAAGAGGAGATTGACATCCTCCCCCTCCTCTAGCCAGTTGTTTACCGACAGACTGACTTCCGCAAACCCAGGACGACCAGGAGGGCAGCAAACAACACAAGCCGCAGCTAGTGCCCAAAAGGGAATGGTATCGGCAGTGTCCTTGGAGTGGGAAAATTTTCTGACACCCATGCAGCAGCACACAGAACAGCAAGCGTGCAGATCCACCTCCAACACCGATCGCCTGGAGAAGATGGTCAAGGACTACATGTCAGATGGCATAGCTGTGTTGAACAATCCATCTGCACCCTTCAACTATTGGGTATCGAAGCTAGACACCTGGCACAAACTGGCAATGTACGCAATAGAGGTGCTGGCTTGCCCGGCAGCCAGCGTTATGTCGGAACGCTGTTTCAGTGCTGCCGGAGGCATTGTCACAGATCGGCGTATCCGCCTCTCCACAGAAAATGCAGACCGTCTGACTCAAATTAAAATGAATCAATCCTGGATTGGAAACGACTACGCAACACTCCCGGACCCCAACCAAGTAACATGAACAATGAACATCTGTGATGGGTTAGCGTTTCCGGTCCCTGTTTATTGAACCTCTTATCTGTATTACATTTATGACTGCATGGCGACAAAACGCAAATTGCTATCCGCACGCTTCTTGTCCTCATGCAAGGCCTGGGTTGTTGTGTCTCAAAGCGTGGCCTTCTCCTCCTGCGCCACCCTCCTCCTGTTCCATCACGTGTGCTGCTGCTGGGTTAGCGTTACCGGTCCCTTTTCCTGGAACCTCTTATATGTATTACATTTATGACTGCATGCCGACAAAAAGCATGTTACCTGTGCAAAGAAAACAGACATTTCCCGCATTTAAAAGACAGTTTTCCCTTTGAAACTTTAAAATCGATTTTCTCAAAAACTATAAGCTCTTTTTGCTAATTTTTTTTTCCTCTTGTACCCACTCCCAAGGTGCATATACCCTGTAAATTTGGGGTATGTAGCATATAAGGAGGCTTTACAAACCACAAAAGTTCGGGTCCCCATTGACTTCCATTATGTTCGGAGTTCGGCTCGAACACCCGAACATCGCGGCCATGTTCGGCCCGAACATCTAGATGTTCGCCCAACACTACACGTGACCCGTTCGGCCAATCACAGCGCTAGCCGAACGTTCGGGGAACGTTCGGCCATGCGCTCTTAGTTCGGCCATATGGCCGAACAGTTTGGCCGAACACCATCAGGTGTTCGGCCGAACCCGAACATCACCCGAACAGGGTGATGTTCTGCTGACCCGAACAGTGGCGAACACTGTTCGCCCAACACTAACTGGCTGGCATCTGTAACAAATAAATTATTTACTTTAAAGCTCATTATGCTGTTGCATATCCTTTAGAGCTCAGAGGAAGGCCCAGTGCACACCAAAACCGCTAGCAGATTCTCAAAACGCTAGAGGTTTTTTAGAAGCAGATTTCAGAGTGATTCTAAGTATGTTTAGAGAGGTTTTCTAAACATGCCTAGCGTTTTTGGAGTGTTTTTGTGTAGCAGATTACAAATATTGTTACAGTAAAAGCTGTTAGTGAACAGCAGAGCCGGGCCGAAGCATAGGCCGGGGAGGCTCCAGCCTCGGGGCGCATCACTGTGAGAGCGCATTCTGCTCTCCCCGCTTGTGATAAACAGTGGCTGCGGCAGAGACACAACTGCAGGCAAGTCCCGGCGCCCACACTCCACAGAGTCCCCCGGGTCCCTGCGTCCCAGTACTATGCAGAGCAGCGCTATCATCAAACAGATGACAGGCGCTGCAGAGACTGTAGCATTGCTGTTGCTAGGCAACAGCAGGAAGCGGTGGCGGCTTCTTCCGTGTGGCCTGGGTCTAGGAGGAGTGGCCCCACTTGCTTGCCGTCCAAGACATCGTGGGACCCGGGAACTTCTGGAAGCCTTGCACTGCACATTGCTCAGCATCGGCAGTAGTGAGCAAGTGTCTTGTAGTCTGCAGGGGGATAGTAACCAGGAGACAGTAATCCCCAAGCAGCAGTGAGCTCCTCTACATGACCTCACCAGCCAGGCAAACTTCACTGCACTGGATAGTTGTCGCCCCTACTCTGCTGCAAGACGAAGGTATGGGGGAGGGAGTAATAGAGGCTGTAAAGCTGCAGCAGAGAGACTCAGCGAGTGTCCCCCTCCCAATCACATAACTGTTTAGGTGCTATGTCTCGCTGCGCTGTAGAGCCCTCAGTGTAACTGCCCCCTCCCTCTCATCTCAGGCATTTATTATGTGTAAGGGCAGTGGGAGTTGATTAGGTGTGTGTGTGTGTGTGTGTGTGTGTGTACAGTGTGTACAGTGTGTGTGTACAATGTGTGTGTGTGTGTACAGTGTGTGTGTGTGTACAGTGTGTGTGTGTGTGTACAGTGTGTGTGTGTACAGTGTGTGTGTGTGTGTACAGTGTGTGTGTGTACAGTGTGTGTGTGTGTACAGTGTGTGTGTGTGTGTACAGTGTGTGTGTGTGTGTGTGTGTGTGTACAGTGTGTGTGTGTGTACATTGTGTGTGTGTACGTGTGTGTGTATGTGTGTGTGTGTGTGTACAGTGTGTGTGTGTTTTGACATACATTCAAAGTGTACTTGTCACCAGGGGTCCCCTTCAGCATCAATGCCAAACACTAACCCTCCCCCAACTATACCTACCACCAACCCTCCTCCTACTTACACCTACCACTAACCCTCCTCCTACCTACACCTACCACCAACCCTCCTCCTACCTACACCTGCCACTAACCCTCCCTAACCTACATTTAACACCAACCCTCCGCCTACCTACACCTAACACTAACCTCCCCCCTTCCTACACCTACCACTAACCCTCCCCCCTACCTACACCTACCACCAACCCACCGCCTACCTACACCTAGCACTAACCCTCTCCTACCTACACTTAACACCAACCTTCCGCCTACCTACACCTAACACCAAAACTATCAGACACAGTTAACCAGTGTCCCTGCTGCTACCATTGTTGCTACTCCTGCCTAGGGTATGCAAATTCCATTGGTGCTTTTTCCGCTGTCCCTGTCACTGCAGAGTTATGTTCCAGAGTAGAGGGATTCCACTGCTGCTATTGTGCTGTTCCCACCAATAAAAAAAGGTTAGCAGAACTCCACTGCTGCTACCATGCTGTCCAAACGATACATGTGCCCCTAGCACCTGAATTACTGGCAGTGGCCGGTAGTTCTATCATTTAACATGGGCATCTGTGGCGTCGCTCAGTTTCTCGACCGCAAGTTTCGGGGGGGGGGGGCGCACTTTGGAATCCCTGCCTCTGGTGCTGGAGGACCTTGTCCCGGCCCTGGTGAACAGCTACTGTTACAAAAACACCTGGAAAACCGCTGTGATCTAGCGTTTTTCGGAGCTGTTTGAGCTTTTCCTATATTTTACATTGAGGCAGAAATGCTTCTGTAAACCGCAAAAGTGCTGCAGGACCCACGTTTGCGGTTTGCTAAAAACCTCAAACCGCTGGTGTGCGCCATCCCATTGAAATACATTAGTCAAGCGGTTTGCGAAACGCTTCAAAAACCACTCGGTGTGCACCAGGCCAAAGTTCTGAGTTCAGGTCCTCTTTAAAGGGCACCTATAGTCAGGAGAGGAAAAAGAAAGCTAAATACTTACCTCAGTAGGTGGAAGGCTCTGAATGGTCTAGAGACTACCCTGGCCTTGTTTTGCCCCTCCTGCACTTTGCTGGGACTCTCTAAGTCACTGTTGGTGGGCCCTGAGGACAGTGTTGAGGAACACTGCTTTAAAGAATCCTCATGATTTAAGGCAAAAATTGCTCACAGTGCCGCTCCTCTCCATGTACGAGTGTGATTGCACTGTGCAGTTGATACGAACGGGTGCGTCTGTGCAATAGGCTGCTCCATGCACAAGCAGCTCTGTGCTACTGCGCAGGCTCAGCTAGCCACACATCTGTACAGTTGGGCTGTGTTTGTACACAGAGAGGAGCATGACCACGAAGAGGGTCCAGACCAGCAGCAGTGGGAGGGGGGGGGGGGGCGTGGACTTCGAGGAATACTCTGGGGCATCTAGAGGTTTCCCCCCTACTGTAGTAAGCATATCACTGTTTTATTATAATGTTACAGGTGTACTTTAAGTCTTCTCATTTCTCTCCAGTTTATAAAAGTCATGTGTAAGTTTCTTCACACTGACCTGCTTTTTATAATAGACCATTTTTCACTGCACTTTTGTTCAGCAATATTTTTATGAACATACTGCCTCATAGGGTTATACTGTCCTACAGCTTTGCTGATCACAGGCAGGGATTATCAACGAGATCCATTTATGCAAGTTTGTATGTAAATACATGCAGCTTGAAAATGGACCAATCAAGTCCCACCCAGGATAACATTGATTGATCCCTTTTCAAGCTGCATATATTTGCATGAAAATGTACATACATTTGCATAAACTCAGAAATATTTCCATCTCATTGATCATCTCTACTGGTGATTACCAAAGCGCACAAACCTGCATAAAATTTACCTTCATGCAAAAAAATTACTAATAAAATACTCCTCAAAAATTGGTAAATTGGAAAATCAGAAAAATGGAAAATTGGAAAGTGGCATTGCCAGAAATTAAAATTTGGGCATTTCCAACCATCTCTGTACGGAATGCCATTGCATGCAACTATTTTGGTAGCAAACATTTTCCATTAGTGCCTCTGAATGCAAAATTATGCAAACAGTGCAAATGTTATGCAATTTCTTTTTTATCAATACTTTTGTACAACCAATTATGTGTAGTTGAGGGTCTACTTTAATTTGCACAGTGTCACTGTGCTTGTTCGCTACCTGTCTGTGTGACAGGTGCACATTGTAATACCCATCACTGCATATACCTACCTGTTGTGTTCAGTGCACCCACCTACCTATGTGAGTGCACGCAGTGTGATATACCACTCCACGCATACCTGTTAACTGCACCTGTGTGACTGCACAATTGTATTAGTCAAGTCAGTGCAAACCTTTCACTTCATCCCCCCCAATATGGACAAAACAAAAGGCAGAGGCAGGCCACCTGGCAGGTCTGTTCGAGGTCGCGCTGTCGTGATTTCGTGCGGCCCTCGACCAAAGTACAGTGTTCAGAAGCAGGGCCGGGACAAGTTCTACCACCAACAGAGGCTGAGCTGCCCAAGTGCGCCCCCTCCCCCCCCCCCCCCCCCCCATCGGCCACATCTCAGTTATTGTGCCTCTTTTACAGGGTGGTGTATATAGTGAGCTGCTCCACAGGACTGCATTTGGCACGCATACAGTAATCATCAGTAGTGGAGATCACTTGAAGTATTTTTGTTGCTATAAGTTTTAGGTAGCTAGGTATAGGTGTCCCCTGGTTAGGTAGCCAGGTACAGGTATAGGGGCCCCCAGTATCACTCCAGGTATAGGTTCCCCAATATAGGAAGCCAGGGATAAGTTCCCCCAGATTTCATTCAGATACTTCATATTCTCCTACATCTTCAAAACATACTAATAATTCAACTGGTTTCCCCCCAAACAATCCTATAGTGAAAATATTAGTCTATGTATGACTATGGCAGGGATTAGATTGTGAGCTCCTCTGAGGATAGTCAGTGACTATGTACTCCGTACAGTGCTGCAGAAGATGTCAGTGCTATATAAATACATAATAATAATATGATAGGACATTAGACTATGACTATGGTAGGATTAGATTGTGAGCGCCTCTGAGGACAGTCAGTGACATGACTAGGTACCCTGTAAAGTGCTGCAGAAGATGTCAGTGCTATATAAATACATAATAATAATTATATGGTAGAACATTAGACTATGACTATGGTAGGGATTAGATTGTGAGCTCCTCTGAGAACAGTTAGTGACATGGCTATGTACTCTGTAAAGTGCTGCAGAAGATGTCAGCGCTTTATAAATACACAATATTATTATGGTAGAAGATTAGACTATGACTAGAGTTGGGCCCAACGGTTCGCCTGCGAACGGTTCCAGGCGAACTTTGGGGGTTCGCGTTCGCCTGCATCAGGCGAACTTTTGCGGAAGTTCGATTCGCCCCATAATGCTGTATTGAGCAAAATTTTTAGCCTCCATTTCACTGTCAGCAGACATGTTATTGTCAAACACACTGCTTTCAGTGTTAGAGAATCCGCCCACCCTCCCTTCAAGCTAGGTCCTTTATACCATTTGACTCAGTTGTCTGCCTACACTAATTAATTATAGGACAGCTGGTACACACTCTGCTAGGGAGATTTTAATTCCTCCCCTCCTCCCAGAGG
The DNA here is from genome assembly GCF_040937935.1 of Hyperolius riggenbachi. NCBI lineage: Eukaryota > Metazoa > Chordata > Amphibia > Anura > Hyperoliidae > Hyperolius > Hyperolius riggenbachi. The sequence goes on along the minus strand of NC_090649.1, from coordinate 112,694,999 downwards.
GAGGAGGGTCTCTTCTGCCAGGGAATTATACTATTTTAAAAACCAGTATACATCATACCATAGCTGGTACATCATACCATAGCTGGGAATACATACATGAGTATACATCATACCATAGCTGGGAATCAAACCCAGATCTCACTGTGTGGTGGACACGTCACCCTAAGCACTGTACCACTACAGAAGTAAGTGAAGCTAGCCTAAAATTTAACATTTATGCTCAATGCAATAGAACCATTAGGTTGCTTAAAGGAGAACTGTAGTGAGAGGTATATGGAGGCTGCCATATTGATTTCCTTTTAAGCTATACCAGTTGCCTGGCAGCCCTGCTGATCTATTTGGCTGCAGTAGTGTGAATCACACCAGAAACAAGCATGCAGCTAATCTTGTCAGATCTTACAAAAATGTCAAACACCAGATCTGCTGCATGCTTGTTCAGGGTCTAGGGCTAAAAGTATTGGAGGCAGAGGATCTGCAGGATAGCCAGGTAACTGGTATTGCTTAAAAGGAAATCAATATGGTAGCCTCCATATACCTTTCACTACAGTTCTCCTTTAAAGGGAACCTTAACTGAGAGTGATATGGCTGTTTCCTGTAAACAATACCAGTTGCCTGGCAGTCCAGCTGATCTTTGTGACTGCAATAGTGGCTGAATCACACCCTGAACAAGCATGCAGCTAATCCAGTCTGACTTCAGTCAGAGCACCTGATCTGCATGCTTGTTCAGGGGCTGTGGCTAAAAGTATTAGAGACACAGGATCAGCAGGCAATTCAGGCAACTGGTATTATTTTAAAAGGAAAAATTAGCTGCATGCTTGTTTCTGGTGTGATTCACACTACTGCAGCCAAATAGATCAGCAGGGCTGCCAGGCAACTGGTATAGCTTAAAAGGAAATCAATATGGCAGCCTCCATATACCTCTCACTACAGTTCTCCTTTAAGCAACCTAATGGTTCTATTGCATTGAGCATAAATGTTACATTTTAGGCTAGCTTCACTTACTTCTGTAGTGGTACAGTGCTTAGGGTGACGTGTCCACCACACAGTGAGATCTGGGTTCGATTCCCAGCCATGGTATGATGTATACTCATGTATGTATTCCCAGCTATGGTATGATGTACCAGCTATGGTATGATGTATACTGGTTTTTAAAATAGTATAATTCCCTGGCAGAAGAGACCCTCCTCCCTCTGGTAGGAGGGAATAGGTAGGAGGGAGGAGGGAGGAATTAAAATCTCCCTAGCAGAGTGTGTAGCAGCTGTCCCATAACTAATTAGTGTAGGTAGGCAAATGGTATAAAGGACCTTGCTTGGAGGAGGGAGGGTGGGCGGGTCCTCCAGCAGTGATGTGTGTTTCACTCAATTAGGTGTGGCTCCAGGTATTAGAGCTTTTGAAACATGTTTTCTATCATTTTTCCAGTGGATAGAATTTTTTAAAACTTTGAAAGTTCGCCTCCCCATTGAAGTCTATGGCGGTTCGCGAACTTTTTCGCGAACCGAACCTTTCGCGGAAGTTCGCGAACAGGGTTCGCGAACCTAAAATCGGAGGTTCGGCCCAACTCTAACTATGACTATGGCAGAGAATAGAAAGTGAGCTCATCAGAGGACTGTTAGTGACACGACTATGTACTTTGTAAAGTGGTGCAAGTGATGGATGCGACAAAACCCCTGGTGCTGTTCCCCCAAGTGTATAAATGTGCCCCCATGTGTGCATTTATACATTACCTGTCCTATGTCATTTGTCACACGGCGCCCATCCGTCTTCAGCTTCTTCCTGTTCCATTTGTGGCTCACATGCCACCAGCATATAGTGTGTGGCGCATGTGTGATGTCACGTGTGCTAAATGCCAGCAGCATGTGAAGCGCAAATGGAGGAGTGGAAGACGTATGGGCACAGCACGGTGGGCAACACAGGACAGGTTATGTATAAATACACACTGGGGGCACATTTATACACTAGGGGGCGGCGGCGGATGCAGCAGAAGCTTGGGATTCCTCTGATTCCCAAGAGATGTCATGCTAAAATCGATGGGGAATCGGTCTGAGGTGTATGGGCATCTGACAGATCTCTCTCTAATCAGATTGGATTAGAGAGAGATTTGTCTCTGCTGACGCTGCCTGTCTTTTATAAGGGGGGGGGGAGTGGCTCCAGGAGGGAGTGTAGCCTGATTGGCTACAATGTGCCTGCTGACTGTGATGTAGAGGGTCAAAGTTGACCCTCATGATGCACTATTGGGGCGATTCAAACTTCCGGTAAAGTTTGCGGTTCTCTGCGATCGTGAACACCGGAAGTTCGCCTGGAACCATTCGCCGGCAGCGAACAAATAAATAAGAGGCAATTTCTGGGTATAAAAATGTAGTCTTATCCAGGAGTATATACAGTAATTAGAAAAAGAAAGGAAAAGTCAAGTTTTATGGGTTTTAACTGGTACTTTATTTTATATCAGCTCATAAATACAGCAGATTTATAGCAAAAGTGTATCGTGCCTCAGTAGTAAAAGCTGGTAGTTTAATGGGCTATGGATGTGAACAGACATGATTTTTTTCAGAATCATCCCTGCCAACTAGTTTTTAACAAGCGTACTTGCTTCTTTGTATCTAACCTGTTTTAGTTGAATATCTTGTTTCCAGCTGTATTTGAGCAATATCTGTACAACATCATTTCCTGAGTCACATCTGAAAGTGGATAACTATAAGGAACCCTATAATTCTGTAAAACAAATTTACCTTGAGAAATGTTGCCAAGTACTAAGACTTTTGACTTTAATCATAACCTATCTTAATGAAATGTCTCATGAGCCAAAGCACTACTCTGCCTGTCAGCTTTGAGGACTATTAGCTAAAAAAAAAAATCTGTCATTACTTAGGGAGAAAAGATTGTTAGAAAAAAAATCTGTAAGAACCCCCCCTCATCAGGGGATGCTTACCTCGGGAGGGGGGACCCTCTGGATTCTAGCGGGGCTTTACTTTCCTTCTCACCCTCCTGTATCCAGCACTGGCAGCCCCTGAACGCCAGCAAGGTCAATGTTCACCTACCTCGGGCTGGTTCTAGACTTTTTGCTGTCTGAGGCAAACTTGTGAGGATGCGCCCCTTCCCCCCCTCCCCCCCTCCTCAGTCAGGACAGCAGTGCCATCACCTCTCTTCTGCTGTGCAAGTCAAATGAAACACTGCCGCTCTCCTGCCTCCCCCCTCCTCACTCACTGCCGGACTCCTCACACAGCACAACAAGCTGCTTTTCCCCAATGATGACCTCTTCACCTCACTCTCCTCTTGCTTCTTCTCCTACTCTGGCTGCAAGCTGTTACAAAAATGCTGCCCCTGTAATCTCTGCTCCTGATGCAAATGTTTCACCTTGCTTCATGAGATAACCGGCCCTGTCAATTCTGCACGGGCACAGTAGCTGCTTTCCGGCTGTAGTTTCGGGGGAGACAGTGGGATCCCTGAGGCTTAGGAAGAAGAGGATGGGGAAACCTCATTAGGATTCACAGGCTTCGCCCTCTTGAGGTAAGTATCCCCCGGGGAGGGTGGGGGGGTTACAGAGTCTCTTTAAGGCAAAAAAAACCAAAAACACTTTCTTTTCTACTATGCAGAGATGTAGTACATCCACCATATAGAGTCGGTCCTTACTGCCCCCTCCCCCTTTCCACAAGTATCAGCATATCAGGCCCTCCTCCACGTGGTGTTATCTCCTCCTCCATATGGTGTTTTGTGTGCGCTGCCACCCCAAACTCCCCCAGTGTGTGTGCAGCTATGAAAGGTATCCCCTAAACACACACAGATTCTGCAGAGTAGCACAGCATTGGAGCTTCCTACTGCACTCATTGCAGCATCATACAGGTCCTCCTTAATTCCTGTTCAGTGCAGCCATCATGTAGCCAATCATCTAGCGGCTCACAACATTGCATGTCTTGTGACAGACATTGGCTGCATGGCCACTACACTGAAGAGAAGTGAGAGTGAACAGGACCTGTCTGCCACAGAAACGCGAGGAACAATATAAAGCTTCTGTCTACTTTGATCCTGTGTCTCTGTTACCTAACTTTCTGAGTGTAACGATTGGTGTCAGCAACACAGATCTTTGTGATTATTGGTGATCTGCAGTATCACCAATAATACAGATGCTATACCTGATTTAGTGGTGATCTGCAGAATCGCCAATAATACTAGTATAGCTAGACACAGGACACCTAATGTGGTATAGTGTTTGGTGCAACAGTAATTAGAGAAGTTATCTGCCGAGGAGCGGGAGATACAGACAATATTGCAGCCAAGGATCCCCTGAGGAGCAGGGAAAACAGATTGTACTGCAGCCAGGAATTCTCTGAGGAGCAGGGAATTCAGATAATACTGCAGCCAGTGGACACCTGAGGAGCAGGGACCACTGACTGTGCTGCAAGGGTGGTCACAGGTGGAATGAGTGATTATGACTTTACTACAGCCAAGGATTCCTTGAGAAGCAAGGAATCGGACTGTACTGCAGCCAGTGGACCCCTGAGGAGCAGGGACCACTGGCTGCGCTGCAAGATGATCTCCTGAGGAGCAGGTGATCAACAGACACTGTTTGTAGCTAACTGACACCTGAGGAACAAGTGTCACAGACAGTACAGTAAGACTCAGATTTCCACGGACACTGCGCTCTCAATATATTGTACCAATCCTTCAATTCTCTGTGCCTTTATACTCCAGATGTGACCATAAAAAGAAACAAACAAACAAAACATAGCGTGATTCTGTATATATCATATAATTTCACCACGTGTATTAGAAATTCTCATGTGGTCCCACCACATACAGGTATCACAGCTCCTCACCCTCTGTGCTGGCTGCCACCCCACAGACAGCTTCTGCGTTTTCTAGCAGTGATTTTGAATAATAGCTTTCACCATCCACCAAACTATGTAGCACAATTGCCACCACGCTCTCCAGCCTCTCACCTTATCTTAATGCTGCCAGATTATAGGTCAGCCACAACGCTTAATCGATTCCAATCTCGCTGTATCTTCAGCAGTCTAGACCTCCATACTGTTCAGATTTCAGCAAGCTCAAGCCTAATGACTAAAGAGGAGTCTCCATAGCGTAAAACTGTTGCTTTAATTTAAAAGATTTAAAAGAATTGCACTCACATGCTTCCATAAAATAATGCGCATATAGTATCCACAAGACGAGCAGTAGTCCACATCCTTAAGCTCCGCCCAACGCGTTTCGTATCAAATACTCATCAGGGGCAATAGTACAGTAAGACTGATCACCTAAGGGTTAGGTGACAGCCCTAAGTATTTCCCTCACTAGTGGCAAGACCCACCAGTGAGGACAGAAAGGTCAGACAAGCCAGGTCGGCAATGAACGGACAGATACAGTACAGAGGTGGAAGGCTGATTCGGTATCAAGGTACAGGCAGTGTCAACAACAGTTATCAGATAGGCAGAAGTACCAAATCAGTAAGCAAGAGAGTGGTCAGGAAAGTGAGAGATCATAACAGATAAACAATAGTAATATAGCAGTCTCCTAGTCTAGGTGTGAAGTCCTTGGTTTCAACACCTGGGAACTAGACTAACAGATGTGCAGTAGTGATATAGCAATATCCTAGGCTAGGTGTGAAGTCCTTGGTTTCAACACCTGGGAACTAGACTAAAGAATGGTACACAAGTCTATAATACAATAGTACAAAAAGCTATCAACGGAATCTGACTAAGTGTGAATTCCCAGCTCCGGCTGGTTCTAACACACTGTAAGATCTGACTAGGGTCTGAGCGCTCATACGTAAGCATTCGCAACAGCAGACAACTTGCAACTGACAGGCAAGCCCTATAAATACCCAGAGCGCTCCACAGCGCCGCTCCAGTCACTTAGCCAATCCGGAGCATAGCTGGAGTCAGCTGATCGGCCTGATCAGCTGACTCCCCTTCTAATTGAATAAAGGTCCCGTCGCCTGGCGCGCATGCGCGTAGCTCTTAATCTGTGTGCACTAGAAGGACCAGGCGAACCAGCAGCATGTAGCTGCACAGCATCTCCGCTATCCTTTACACTGAGGTAATCAGGAGTATGAACTGAAAGCCTCTGAAGGATGGAGGATGGACTGTATACACGAAAATATTTTACTTGTGTTCAGGTAAAAATCTCCCTCAGGAAGCTAAACTGTTTGTGGAGGACACACCGGAGAGCATTTTATGGGTTGTTATAAGTTTTTTTTGTTTTTTAAACCCTTCTATTTACTTCCTATTTTATATACTTTTTTTGAAAAAAAATTGCAGCAAAATGGCCGCAATCGCAATTTAAAAGAAAAAAATTTGCTTTACCCTGATTTTAATGCAATTGGAAGCCTGGGTTTAAACTGATTGCTCCATTTTCACACTGCATACATTTGCATAAAAATGTGCATACATTTGCATGAACTTGATAGAATTTGCATATCTGTGATCGTCCCTAATCACCACGTGAGTATAGTTAGAAGTTTAACTACTTTAGGACCACAGGGATTGAAATCTACGCCTTGTTTTGGTGGTTACCTGGCTGGCAGGGTGTAGATTTCAATCAGCCACTACTGCGCACATCTGATGTTTTTGTCGCTCCCGCCATTTTCGTCGCTCCCGCCGATCTCGCCGCAGAATCCTCGCCATGTCCCGTCACAGCTCACATGCTCTGCCTGTCTCTATGACGGCAGAGCCCTGTGAGCAGGTCAGGAGCTGATTGGCTTATATTGGCTCCCATTGGCTTACATTGAAAGACAGGGTCAGCAGCCAATGAAAGCAGCACCTGACCGTCATAGAGACCGCAGAGTGGGTGGTCCAGGTTCCCGACGTGCTGTGGTGACGCCGATTGCATCAGGTATGTGCGGCGATTCATTGTTATTCGTCGGGTTTACACCATTTCTGTACCAGCGGCCTCTGGTCTTTGAGGGGGCAGAGACCGCTGGTACTTAAAGGACCTCTGTCGCGAATATCTTAGAATTTAAAATACATGTTAAAAGATACAAATAAAAAGCATGTTTCTTCCGAGGTAAATGAGCCATAAATTACTTTTCTCCTATGTTGCTGTCACTTACAGTAAGTAGTAGAAATCTGACATTACCGACAGATTTTGGACTAGCCCATCTTCTCATAGTGGGTTTTTAGGGTTTTCTTTATTTCTAAAAGCACTTAGTAAATGGCAGTTGCTCCATCCAACTGCCAAAAAAGGTGTACGGTGAGCAGGGAGGCTGTCCAGCATCACTGTATAAATCTTTTTCAGGGAATGTCTATATAAAGAATCCCCCATGAAGAGATGGACCAACCCAAAACCTGTCAGTAATGTCAGATTTCTACTACTTACTGTAAGTGACAGCAACATAGGAGAAAAGTCATTTTGGGCTCATTTTTCTCAGAAAGAAATGTACTTCTTATTTGTATGTGTTTTAAATTTTAAGATTTTCGCGACAGTTCCTCTTTAAGTGGTTAAAGAGGAACTTCAGCCTAAACAAACATACTGTCATTAAAGGGAAAGTTCAGGGAGGGCTGTAAAAAAATAAAAATCAATATCCACTTACCTGGGGCTTCCTCCAGCCCGTGGCAGGCAGGAGGTGCCCTCGCCGCCGCTCCGCAGGCTCCCGGTGGTCTCCGGTGGCCGACCCGACCTGGCCAGGCCGGCTGCCAGGTCGGGCTCTTCTGCGCTCCAAGGCCTGGCACTTCTGCGTCCCACGCGGGCGCGCTGACGTCATCGGACGTCCGCCGGGCTGTACTGCGCAGGCAAGTGGATAATGATTTTTAGTTTTTTACAGCCCTCCCTGAACCTTCCCTTTAAGTTACATTTGTTATTTAATTAAAATAGACAGGTAATATAATCTCTTACCCACCTTGTTTTAAAAGAACAGGAAACTGTGATTTCATGGGCCAGCCATCTGTTTGGTTGAAAGGAGGTGACATGGAGCATGAAACACAGTTCCAACTGTCCTGTGTCTTGATCAGCCCTCCCAGCTGAGCGTGCTAGGCATCGAGAACAACAACATCAGAAATCCCATCATGCTTTGCACAAATGCCCGTGCAGATTTCTTTGATGGTACAGAGCTTAGCTTCTGTGCAGATAAAAATGAGGCTCACGTGTCTCACTTTGGGTGTGAACAAAGTTCTGATGCTGTGAAACTTAAAGAGTAACTGTTAGGCATTAAATACAAAATTAATTTTCTAGTGCAGGCTGTTACAATAGTCAAGAGGATGCTAACCAGGCAAATCCAAACTTTAAAATCAATCTAAAGCTCAACACACACCATACAATCTTGGTTGTACAGATTTACCAAATCTATGTACTATAAGAGCTTATCCAATCAGTCATCAAGGTGTTTCAATCTGTTGGCCCTTATACTACAGATATTTGGTAAATCTGTACAACCAAGATTGTATGGTGTGTGTTGAGCCTTACTGTGCTCCTTCTCTCCCCATGCCCCCAGGCTCTAAGATGGTACGCAGACTAACACAGATGCAAAAGAGACGTGACATGCTATGCTGTATCAGCCTGATTGGCTGAAGTCTCTGTCACTCTCACCTCTCTGCACTGTGATTGGCCGCCTGCTCTCCTCTTCACTCTCTATGTTTCAGCCGTGTTAGTGCGCAGGGAGGGGGGCCAGAGGCTGTCTCCTGTCACTGTCCTCAGCCCCCATCCTCCAGAGGCATCTGGGCTCCCTCTCTGTTTCTGCTGCATCTGCCGCCCGCAGAATTCTCCCTCTTCCCCGTGCTGAATATTGGGGAAGGATAAAGGAGCTGCACACAGACTCCCTGAATAATGGTTCCAGGTGCTGCAATTCCCTTCTATACTCTCTGCACTGCCTCCGGTGGTCGTGCAGAGAACAGATGGGAATGCCAGCACTTGGATACATTATTAGGTGAGTCTGTGCCTGCTGCCTTTATTCTCCCCGCTGTGCTCTAAATCAGTGCGGGACGGAGGGGGATGCGGAGGGGGGAATTCTTTAACCTGGAGGGCACAAGATGGCCCCTTCCAGGAAAATAATATAAATTGAAAATTAAAAGAAACCAAAACATGGACAGTGCATTACATCTGATATGTAAGTAGAACAAGCATTTATCTACTGACATACAGTATGTATTTTTTGTGTTGGGCATATGAGGGCTAACAGTTGTTCTTTAAAGGGAGGGTTCAGGAAGTCTAAAAAAAATCCATATCCACTTACCCGGGGCTTCCTCCTGCCCGTGGCAGGCAGGAGGTGCCCTCGCCGCTGCTCCGCAGGCTCCTGGTGGTCTCCGGTGGCCGACCCGACCTGGCCAGGCACGGCTGCCAGGTCGGGCCCTTCTGCACTCCAATCTGCGCCTCACGGGGGAGCGCTGATGTCATCGGACGTCCTCCGGGCTGTACTGCGCAGGCGCAGTAGTTCTGCGCCTGCGCAGTGCAGCCCGGAGGATGTCTAATGACGTCAGTGCGCCCGCGTGGGACGCAGAAGAGCCCGTCGTTGGAGTGCAGAAGAGCCCGACCTAGCAGCCTGGCCTGGTCGGGTCGGCCACCGTAGACCACCGGCAGCCTGCGGAGCGGCGGCAAGGGCACCTCCTGCCTGCCACGGGCTGGAGGAAGCCCCAGGTAAGTGGATATGGATATTTTTTTTCAGATTCCCTGAACCTTACCTTTAAAGAAACACCAAGCCTTTTCAGTGCTGCTGAGTAGATTTTTAGTCTGGAGGTTCACTTTAATTATTATTATTGATTTATAAAGCGCCAACATATTCCGTGGCGCTGTTCAAAGTAAGAAACAAACACGGAGTACATAATAATACAGACAGTGGCGTACACCAATATACAAGATACATAATTAGTGACAAAATACAAAAATGATACAGAATACAAAATACAGAATTGATAATGACAGTGATAAAAGTAATATGATAAATACAATGTATAATGATTTGCAAGACACAAAAGGGTGAGAGAGCCCTGCCCTTGCGAGCTTACAATCTGAAGGGAATGGGGGGAAACAAGAGGAGTAGTAGTATTCAACAAATATATAGAGGCAGTGTGTTTTAGGATACCTAGTAGGAGTGCAATTTGGTCTTAGGACGAAGGGAAGTGGCCTAAGGTAGCGTATATGCTTGTCGGAACAAATGAGTTTTTAGAGAGCGTTTAAAGGTAACAAAGGTTGGCGAGTGACCGATGTGTTGTGGGAGGGCATTCCAGAGGAGGGATGAAGCACGTGCAAAATCTTGTACACGTGAATGTGAGGAGGTAATTGTAGAAGAGGATAAAAGAAGCTCGTGTGCAGATCTGAGATTGCGGTTGGGTTTGTATCTGGAAGTTAGTGAAGATATGAACTGGGGAGAGATATTGTGGAGCGCTTTGTAGGTTAGGGTTAGGAGTTTGAACTGAATCCTCTGGGTAGTTGGCAGCCAGTGAATAGTTTGACAGTTAGGGGCAGCAGAGGAAGATCGAGAAAGATGAATGAGATGAGCCGCTGAGTTCAGTACCGACTGGAGCGGGGCCAGTCTGTTAATGAAACGTATGTGAATGTAGTAGCATGCACCGATCTGCTATATAAAAAAAAAAATAAACTAAAGGTGCCCATACATGGTTCAACTTTTCTTTTTTTTTAATTAGATAATTTAGTTTGATTATTCCATTAGTTCGAATATAACGATTTTTCCAACAAGTCCGAACGGATTGTTATAGAAAAAACAGGACAATTGTTTGTTTTTCTTGATCGAAAAAAAGATTATTTTCAACTTTAATTCGATTCAATCGATTTGGTAAAAAAAACGGGGAAAATTGAATGTTTTTATTGTACCGTGTATGGGTACCATTAGGCAGGCCACAGCCTGAAGTTACTGCAAACATGTCTCACTTTGGGTGTGTGAAAGTGACTGAAGTTACCCTACAGCTATTGAACAATAATTACTTTTATTTGACCTAGATGAGGTCTAATACTAATATGAAAATGACAAGAACAACCAAAAGGTGACACACATGTCATGTGTTATTTTCTCAGGATAGAAACATATTGTATAGCATACAATATAGGCAATTACAATATACATTATAGACTGACACAATTTGGGCAAGCACTGATTGAGTTTTGGTGGTGATTTGTTCAGTACTGGTTCTGGGACAGATAAATATTGGTTTCTTTCTTCTTTAAAACATTATTTGGTTTATGTATGAGGGCTTTGAAATCAACCATGTATGGGGACTGTGCTACAATAGAGGCAAAGGGGAAAATTACCCCAGGACTCTTGAGTGCTGCTAGGCCCCCTCCAGGTCACCCTTGACTAGAGCCCCTTCAAATTTTTGTCAGCATAGCAACTTCATTACATATCATTACACAACAACATATGGGTCACTGAGAAGGGGCACCCCTGCAAGAATGAAGACAAAAGTGCATAACGGTGTTGCTATGCTGACAAAAATGTTGTAGGAGTCTGAGGACTCGGAGCACAGTAGAGTTAAGGGGGCCATCCAGCCAGCTTGGGGAACCCAAGGGGTGAATATGCTGGTTAATTTTGCCAAGGGGCCTCATTGTGGCTTGAACAGTCCTGGACTTTGTAATCAACAGCGAAATTTGCATCATAGGCTTAAATGCAAATTTGTGAAATGGGGACATTTTTGCAAAAACAATTTTTATATTGTGAAAAATTAGCAAAACTAGTTTGGCCAATTTGGCTCATCCTTGCTTACCAGACAGTGGGCTTTTTAACACAGGAAGTCTCTCCAGCATGCTATTCTTTCTCATTGTCTTTCTTTCCATGAAGAGGCTCTTCAGATACGTTTTTCTTTTTTTTTTTTTTTTTCTTTTTTTTAAATTGTATTTATTATAGATTTTATACAATGACTGAATTTTACATGTATTAATGTACAGCAGAACAATACAAAGGACAGGCAATAAGCAAGCATATGGCAATAAACATAACCATGTACATAGTAGTTAAAAAGCAATACAGTCAAACATGAGACTAAGTCAAAGGCCTCCTTCCCAGTTCTAGGGGCCTCGACGAGTAACCAACTGCTAGTGTTGGGCGAACAGTGTTCACCACTGTTCGGGTTCTGCAGAACATCACCCTGTTCGGGTGATGTTCGAGTTCGGCCGAACACCTGACGGTGCTCGGCCAAACCGTTCGGCCACATGGCCGAACTAAGAGCGCATGGCCGAACGTTCCCCAAACGTTCGGCTAGCGCTGTGATTGGCCGAACGGGTCACGTGGTTCGGGCCCGAACGCGCTCTGATTGGCCGAACGGTCACGTGGTTCGGGTAAATAAATACCCGAACCACGTCATATCTCCGCCATTTCTCTGTGGGTTTAGCTTTGGGTAGGCAGGCAGGGTAGTTCGCTCTCCAGCCACGCTAGCCAGGGTCCCCCCCAGTCATTGTGTGTCGCTGCTGGGAACAGTAGTACACCGCTCGCTCAGCCACACTATATATATAGCATTGTTTACTGCCACTGTGTACCTCGCTCAGCCACGCTATATATAGCATTGTGTTTTCTGACACTCTGTGTACACGGCTTAGCCTGGCTATATAGCATTGTGTGTACTGCCACTGTGCACCTCACTCAGCCACGCTATATATAGCATTGTGTACACCGCTCAGCCAGACTATATACCATTGTTTACTGACACTCTGTGTACACCGCTCAGCCAGACTATATACCATTGTTTACTGACACTGTGTGTACACCGCTCAGCCAGACTATATAGCATTGTGTGTACTGCCACTGTGTACCTCGCTCAGCCACGCTATATATAGCATTGTGTTTTCTGACACTCTGTGTACACGGCTTAGCCTGACTATATAGCATTGTGTGTACTGCCACTGTGCACCTCGCTCAGCCACGCTATATATAGCATTGTGTTTTCTGACACTCTGTGTACACGGCTTAGCCTGACTATATAGCATTGTGTGTACTGCCACTGTGCACCTCGCTCAGCCACGCTATATATAGCATTGTGTTTACTGCCACTCTGTGTACACCGCTCAGCCAGACTATATACCATTGTTTACTGACACTCTGTGTACACCGCTCAGCCAGACTATATACCATTGTTTACTGACACTCTGTGTACACGGCTCAGCCTGACTATATAGCATTGTGTGTACTGCCACTGTGCACCTCGCTCAGCCACGCTATATATAGCATTGTGTTTTCTGACACTCTGTGTACACGGCTTAGCCTGACTATATAGCATTGTGTGTACTGCCACTGTGCACCTCGCTCAGCCACGCTATATATAGCATTGTGTTTACTGCCACTCTGTGTACACCGCTCAGCCAGACTATATACCATTGTTTACTGACACTCTGTGTACACGGCTCAGCCTGACTATATAGCATTGTGTGTACTGCCACTGTGCACCTTGCTCAGCCACGCTAAATATAGCATTGTGTTTTCTGACACTCTGTGTACACGGCTTAGCCTGACTATATAGCATTGTGTGTACTGCCACTGTGCACCTCGCTCAGCCACGCTATATATAGCATTGTGTTTACTGCCACTCTGTGTACACCGCTCAGCCAGACTATATACCATTGTTTACTGACACTCTGTGTACACCGCTCAGCCAGACTATATACCATTGTTTACTGACACTCTGTGTACACGGCTCAGCCTGACTATATAGCATTGTGTGTACTGCCACTGTGTACCTCGCTCAGCCACGCTATATATAGCATTGTTTACTGACACTCTGTGTACACGGGTCAGCCAGACAATATAGCATTGTGTGTACTGCCACTCTGTGTACACGGCTCAGCCAGACTATATATCATTGTGTGTACTGCCACTCTGTGTACACCGCTCAGCCAGACTATATAGCATTGTGTGTACTGCCACTCTGTGTACACCGCTCAGCCAGACTATATAGCATTGTGTGTACTGCCACTCTGTGTACACCGCTCAGCCAGACTATATAGCATTGTGTGTACTGCCACTCTGTGTACACCGCTCAGCCAGACTATATAGCATTGTGTGTACTGCCACTCTGTGTACACCGCTCAGCCAGACTATATACCATTGTTTACTGCCACTCTGTGTACACCGCTCAGCCAGACTATATACCATTGTTTACTGACACTCTGTGTACACCGCTCAGCCAGACTATATACCATTGTTTACTGACACTGTGTGTACACCGCTCAGCCAGACTATATAGCATTGTGTGTACTGCCACTGTGTACCTCGCTCAGCCACGCTATATATAGCATTGTGTTTTCTGACACTCTGTGTACACGGCTTAGCCTGACTATATAGCATTGTGTGTACTGCCACTGTGCACCTCGCTCAGCCACGCTATATATAGCATTGTGTTTTCTGACACTCTGTGTACACGGCTTAGCCTGACTATATAGCATTGTGTGTACTGCCACTGTGCACCTCGCTCAGCCACGCTATATATAGCATTGTGTTTACTGCCACTCTGTGTACACCGCTCAGCCAGACTATATACCATTGTTTACTGACACTCTGTGTACACCGCTCAGCCAGACTATATACCATTGTTTACTGACACTCTGTGTACACGGCTCAGCCTGACTATATAGCATTGTGTGTACTGCCACTGTGCACCTCGCTCAGCCACGCTATATATAGCATTGTGTTTTCTGACACTCTGTGTACACGGCTTAGCCTGACTATATAGCATTGTGTGTACTGCCACTGTGCACCTCGCTCAGCCACGCTATATATAGCATTGTGTTTACTGCCACTCTGTGTACACCGCTCAGCCAGACTATATACCATTGTTTACTGACACTCTGTGTACACGGCTCAGCCTGACTATATAGCATTGTGTGTACTGCCACTGTGCACCTCGCTCAGCCACGCTATATATAGCATTGTGTTTTCTGACACTCTGTGTACACGGCTTAGCCTGACTATATAGCATTGTGTGTACTGCCACTGTGCACCTCGCTCAGCCACGCTATATATAGCATTGTGTTTACTGCCACTCTGTGTACACCGCTCAGCCAGACTATATACCATTGTTTACTGACACTCTGTGTACACCGCTCAGCCAGACTATATACCATTGTTTACTGACACTCTGTGTACACGGCTCAGCCTGACTATATAGCATTGTGTGTACTGCCACTGTGTACCTCGCTCAGCCACGCTATATATAGCATTGTTTACTGACACTCTGTGTACACGGGTCAGCCAGACAATATAGCATTGTGTGTACTGCCACTCTGTGTACACGGCTCAGCCAGACTATATATCATTGTGTGTACTGCCACTCTGTGTACACCGCTCAGCCAGACTATATAGCATTGTGTGTACTGCCACTCTGTGTACACCGCTCAGCCAGACTATATAGCATTGTGTGTACTGCCACTCTGTGTACACCGCTCAGCCAGACTATATAGCATTGTGTGTACTGCCACTCTGTGTACACCGCTCAGCCAGACTATATAGCATTGTGTGTACTGCCACTCTGTGTACACCGCTCAGCCAGACTATATACCATTGTTTACTGCCACTCTGTGTACACCGCTCAGCCAGACTATATACCATTGTTTACTGACACTCTGTGTACACCGCTCAGCCAGACTATATACCATTGTTTACTGACACTGTGTGTACACCGCTCAGCCAGACTATATAGCATTGTGTGTACTGCCACTGTGTACCTCGCTCAGCCACGCTATATATAGCATTGTTTACTGACACTCTGTGTACACGGCTCAGCCAGACTATATAGCATTGTGTGTACTGCCACTCTGTGTACACCGCTCAGCCAGACTATATAGCATTGTGTGTACTGCCACTCTGTGTACACCGCTCAGCCAGACTATATAGCATTGTGTTTACTTCCACTCTGTGTCTGCTGGGCCTGGGAACAGTAGTACACCGCTCACCTGCCACTGTATAGCATTGTGCTCTGTGTCGCTGCTGGGAATAGTGGTACACCGCTCACCCGCCACTGTATAGCATTGTGCTCTGTGTCGCTGCTGGGAATAGTGGTACTGTATAGCATTTCTGTACTGCCACTGTACTGCTGCCAGTCAGCGTGTACTGTAAGGATAAGTGAAATGAGGAAGAAATACGGTGAAAGAGGAAGGGGCAAGGGAAGAGGTGTTTCCCCTGACGGTTCACGTACAGGCCACAGGGGAGCACCCAAGAAAACCCACTCAATACCGCCCATGTTGTCCAGGACAACAACCCTCACAGATCCAAAAGAACAGG
The DNA here is from genome assembly GCF_040937935.1 of Hyperolius riggenbachi. Lineage (NCBI taxonomy): Eukaryota > Metazoa > Chordata > Amphibia > Anura > Hyperoliidae > Hyperolius > Hyperolius riggenbachi. The sequence goes on along the minus strand of NC_090649.1, from coordinate 112,678,858 downwards.
ACCAGATAATTACTTGGATGACCTCTCAAGCGTCCAGCAGTGGGTTAAGCAGCACCAGCACATCACGCCAGTTACAAGGAGCCAGTGGGCACAAAGCTGACACAACCGGCAGCGACACCACGCACACAACTGCCAGATAACCAGTCCGATGAATTACCTCAGGACACAATAGGGTATTCGCAGGAGCTATTCCCAGCCCAACAAACTTCCACCTTTCAAAGGTCAATGGAGGAACAGCCAGAAATGTTGTGCCCGGATTCACAACCATTAACTGTGGGAAATGCACTGAAATACAAGGCGAGTCCGAGGAGGACTCGGAAACCCAAATCCCAGAGCAAGTTGGGCAGGAGGGGTTGCAATTGCAGGAGGTCGGCCGACAAGATCTGGAAGACGACGTTGGAGTGAGCTGCGCAGAGGTTGTTCTGGGGAGCTCTACTCCACGGCGGCGGCCCCCCACAATGACATATGACGAGTTTGAGGAGATGGAAGAGGAGGGTATGGACAATGTGGACAGAGACCCAGATTTTGTTTGTGAACGAGAACATCGCCGTCGTAGCAGCAGCACAGATGAGTCTGTTGAAGAACCCACTGCTGCACGAGTTCGCCTTGTGCCACAAGGTAGGCGGCGCGCAATTTCAGGCACCACAAGCGTGGAAGTTCAAGTAAGAGGCAAAAGAGGAGCAAACAGAAATCGCCAGCAAGGAGGCAGGTGCTCCAAAGTCTGGGCTTTCTTTGAAGACTGCACTGAGGATGTTACCATGGCGATTTGCAAGGTGTGCAAGACCCGCCTGAGCAGGGGGAAAAGTATTAACAACCTCTCCACCACCAGCATGAGCCGCCACATGCTATCCAAACATCCCACTCTGTGGGCAAACGCGGCAAGACAGGGTACCAGCAACACTGCCTCCCTTGGGTTCACCAGACTCACCACCAGACCCGCCTCAGTAGCAGCAGTAGCCCAGCCATTGCGTGGTTCACAACATTCACAAACATCAGATGACGCTGACGCTGTCACTTTCCGGAGTAGTGCTCTTGAGGTCTCCCAGTGTTCATCAAACACAACAACCAACAGCCCTTCCGTGTGCAGCGCTACGGTTCAGTTGTCTGTGTCGGAGATGTTTGAGCGCAAGAGGAAATTGCCAGCAAATGACCCCCGGGCCGTGGCAGTAACAGCCAGCATAGCCAAGCTTCTGGCCTGCGAAATGCTGCCATATCGAGTGGTGGAGACAAACAGCTTCAAGGGCATGATGTCAGTGGCCATCCCACGTTACGTGGTTCCCAGCCGCTACCACTTTGCGCGCTCTGCAGTGCCTGAGTTGCATGAGCACGTGGTCAGCAAAATAACCCGAAGCTTGAAGAATGCCGTTGCCTGCAAGGTTCACCTCACCACTGACACTTGGACGAGTGCGTTCGGACAGGGTCGATACATCTCCCTTACCACGCACTGGGTGAACCTTGTGGAGCCTGGCAGCGATTCCTCACCTGCTACGGCGCGGGTGTTGCCCACGCCGCAAACAGCTGCACCGCCGTCCCTCCCACTGGATAACAACAGCAGCACCTACCTCTCTGACTCCTTCTCCTCCAACGCATCTCAAAGCTGTACCTCATCCGGAAACGCTAACCCAGCAGCAGTAGGATCGTGGAAGCAGTGCAGCACAGCTGTTGGCATGCGTCAGCAAGCGTTGCTGAAGCTGATCTGCCTTGGGGATAAGCAGCACACAGGGGAGGAAATTTGGAAGGGAATAAAGGAACAGACGGATTTGTGGCTGGCACCGCTGGACTTGAAACCGGGCATGGTTGTGTGTGATAATGGGAGTAATCTCATTCGCGCTTTAAGGTTGGCTAAGCTGACACACATCCCTTGCCTGGCGCACGTGATGAACCTAGTAGTTCAGCGGTTCCTGAGGACATACCCAGGCGTGGCCGATCTTCTGTTGAAGGTGCGTCGAGTGGCCAAACATTGTAGAAATTCCAGTACTGCTTCGGGGGCACTCGCCAAGATGCAGGAGCGCTTCAATCTCCCCCACCATCGCTTGCTGTGTGATGTCCCTACGCGCTGGAATTCTACGCTGCACATGCTAGCACGCTTTTGCGAGCAGAAGAGTGCAGTGGTCCAGTACATGACGGCGCAGTACCGAGGCACATCCGGACAGCTGCCAAGCTTCTGTGGATCCGATTGGGCCAACATGTTGGACCTCTGCCAAGTCCTCCAAAATTTTGAGCAATCCACGTTGCTTGTGAGCAGTGACAACTCTTCAGTCAGCATTACCATACCACTGCTGTGTTTACTGAAGAGGTCAATGTTGAAAATCAAGGAAACAGCTGTCATGATGCAACTGGGGGAATCTGAAGGAGAAAACGATCAGCGTGATGGTACCAACATCAGGCCATCCGCCTCAGGGAACGCTGGCCCCAGCAGCTATGACGAAGAAGAGGAGGAGGAACAGCTGGAGTTGGAGCAGGAATTTCATGCCACCACTGACGAGGGCCAGAGCGGTGCACGTTGGACTTCCACAATTCAGCGCGAATGGTCAGCAGAAGCAGACCAGGAGGAAGGTGACGACTATGATGCATCACAACAACTATCACAACGCTCACAAGAGGATGATGAGGATTCTGGTAGGACTCTTGCACACATGGCTCAATTCATGCTAGACTGCATTGAACGCGACCCACGCATTGTGCGCATTCTGGACAACACCAATTACTGGGTTTATACCCTTCTGGATCCACGATACAAACACAATGTTCCAAAACTGCTTGAAGAAAGAGTCAGACAGGTCAAAATGGAAGAATACCAGCAGGCCCTTGTGGAGACTTTAGAGAGGAGATTGACATCCTCCCCCTCCTCTAGCCAGTTGTACGCCGACAGACTGACTTCCGCAAACCCAGGACGACCAGGAGGGCAGCAAACAACGCAAGCCGCAGCTAGTGCCCAAAAGGGAATGGTATCGGCAGTGTCCTTGGAGTGGGAACATTTTCTCACACCCATGCAGCAGCAGCCCACTGAACAGCAAGCGTGCAGATCCACCTCCAACACCGATCGCCTGGAGAAGATGGTCAAGGACTACATGTCAGATGACGTAGCTGTGTCGAACAATCCATCTGCACCCTTCAACTATTGGGTATCGAAGCTAGACACCTGGCACGAACTGGCAATGTACGCAATAGAGGTGCTGGCTTGCCCGGCAGCCAGCGTTATGTCGGAACGCTGTTTCAGTGCTGCCGGAGGCATCGTCACAGATCGGCGTATCCGCCTCTCCACAGAAAATGCAGACCGTCTGACTCAAATTAAAATGAATCAATCCTGGATTGGAAATGACTACGCAACACTCCAGGACCCCAACCAAGTAACATGACCAATGAACATCTGGGATGGTGTAGCGTTTCCGGTCCCTGTTTATTGAACCTCTCATCTGTATTACATTTATGACTGCATGGCGGCAAAAAGCATTGCTGCTATATCCGCACGCTTTTTGTCCTCATGCAAGGCCTGGGTTGTTGTGTCTCAAAAAGCATGGCCTTCTCCTCCTGCGCCTGCTCCTGTTCCATCACGTGTGCTGCTGCTGCTGCTGGGTTAGCGTTGCCGGTCCCTGTTTATGGAACCTCTTATCTTTATTACATTTATGACTGCATGGCGGTACAAAGCATGCTATCCGCATGCTTCTTGTCCTCATGCAAGGCCTGGGTTGTTGTGTCTCACAAAGCGTGGCCTTCTCCTCCTGCGCCTCCTCCTGTTCCATCACGTCTGCTGCTGCTGGGTTAGCGTTGCCGCGTGGTCCCTGTTTATTGAACCACTTATCTTTATTACATTTATGACTGCATGGCGGTACCTCATGCAAGGCCTGGGTTGTTGTGTCTCACAAAGCGTGGCCTTCTCCTCCTGCGCCTCCTCCTGTTCCATCACGTCTGCTGCTGCTGGGTTAGCGTTGCCGTGTGGTCCCTGTTTATTGAACCACTTATCTTTATTACATTTATGACTGCATGGCGGTACCTCATGCAAGGCCTGGGTTGTTGTGTCTAGTGTTGGGCGAACATCTAGATGTTCGGGTTCGGGCCGAACAGGCCGAACATGGCCGCGATGTTCGGGTGTTCGACCCGAACTCCGAACATAATGGAAGTCAATGGGGACCCGAACTTTTGTGCTTTGTAAAGCCTCCTTATATGCTACATACCCCAAATTTACAGGGTATGTGCACCTTGGGAGTGGGTACAAGAGGAAAAAAAAATTTAGCAAAAAGAGCTTATAGTTTTTGAGAAAATCGATTTTAAAGTTTCAAAGGGAAAACTGTCTTTTAAATGCGGGAAATGTCTGTTTTCTTTGCACAGGTAACATGCTTTTTGTCGGCATGCAGTCATAAATGTAATACATATAAGAGGTTCCAGGAAAAGGGACCGGTAATGCTAACCCAGCAGCAGCACACGTGATGGAACAGGAGGAGGGTGGCGCAGGAGGAGAAGGCCACGCTTTGAGACACAACAACCCAGGCCTTGCATGAGGACAAGAAGCGTGCGGATAGCATGCTTTGTACCACCATGCAGTCATAAATGTAATAAAGATAAGTGGTTCAATAAACAGGGACCACGCGGCAACGCTAACCCAGCAGCAGCACACGTGATGGAACAGGAGGAGGCGCAGGAGGAGAAGGCCACGCTTTGTGAGACACAACAACCCAGGCCTTGCATGAGGACAAAAAGCGTGCGGATAGCATGCTTTGTACCGCCATGTAGTCATAAATGTAATAAAGATAAGAGGTTCAATAAACAGGGACCACGCGGCAACGCTAACCCAGCAGCAGCAGCAGCAGCAGCACACGTGATGGAACAGGAGGAGGCGCAGGAGGAGAAGGCCACGCTTTGTGAGACACAACAACCCAGGCCTTGCATGAGGACAAAAAGCGTGCGGATAGCATGCTTTGTACCGCCATGTAGTCATAAATGTAATAAAGATAAGAGGTTCAATAAACAGGGACCACGCGGCAACGCTAACCCAGCAGCAGCAGCAGCAGCAGCACACGTGATGGAACAGGAGGAGGCGCAGGAGGAGAAGGCCACGCTTTGTGAGACACAACAACCCAGGCCTTGCATGAGGACAAAAAGCGTGCGGATAGCATGCTTTGTACCGCCATGTAGTCATAAATGTAATAAAGATAAGAGGTTCAATAAACAGGGACCACGCGGCAACGGTAACCCAGCAGCAGCAGCAGCAGCACACGTGATGGAACAGGAGGAGGCGCAGGAGGAGAAGGCCACGCTTTGTGAGACACAACAACCCAGGCCTTGCCTGAGGACAAAAAGCGTGCGGATAGCATGCTTTGTACCGCCATGTAGTCATAAATGTAATAAAGATAAGAGGTTCAATAAACAGGGACCACGCGGCAACGGTAACCCAGCAGCAGCAGCAGCACACGTGATGGAACAGGAGGAGGCGCAGGAGGAGAAGGCCACGCTTTGTGAGACACAACAACCCAGGCCTTGCATGAGGACAAAAAGCGTGCGGATATAGCAGCAATGCTTTTTGCCGCCATGCAGTCATAAATGTAATACAGATGAGAGGTTCAATAAACAGGGACCGGAAACGCTAAACCATCCCAGATGTTCATCGGTCATGTTACTTGGTTGGGGTCCAGGAGTGTTGCGTAGTCGTTTCCAATCCAGGATTGATTCATTTTAATTTGAGTCAGACGGTCTGCATTTTCTGTGGAGAGGCGGATACGCCGATCTGTGATGATGCCTCCGGCAGCACTGAAACAGCGTTCCGACATAACGCTGGCTGCCGGGCAAGCCAGCACCTCTATTGCGTACATTGCCAGTTCGTGCCAGGTGTCTAGCTTCATGCCCGGTTTCAGGTCCAGCGGTGCCAGCCACAAATCCGTCTGTTCCTTTATTCCCCTCCAAATTTCCTCCCCTGTGTGCTGCTTATCCCCAAGGCAGATCAGCTTCAGCAACGCTTGCTGACGCATGCCAACAGCTGTGCTGCACTGCTTCCACGATCCTACTGCTGCTGGTGCTGGGTTAGCATTTCCGGATGAGGTACAGCTTTGAGATGCGTTGGAGGAGAAGGAGTCAGAGAGGTAGGTGCTGCTGTTGTTATCCAGCTGTTTGCGGCGTGGGCAACACCCGCGCCGTAGCAGGTGAGGAATCGCTGCCAGGCTCCACAAGGTTCACCCAGTGCGCGGTAAGGGAGATGTATCGACCCTGGCCGAACGCACTCGTCCAGGTGTCAGTGGTGAGGTGAACCTTGCAGGCAACGGCATTCTTCAAGCTTCGGGTTATTTAGCTGACCACGTGCTCATGCAACTCAGGCACTGCAGAGCGCGCAAAGTGGTAGCGGCTGGGAACCACGTAACGTGGGATGGCCACTGACATCATGCCCTTGAAGCTGTTTGTCTCCACCACTCGATATGGCAGCATTTCGCAGGCCAGAAGCTTGGCTATGCTGGCTGGCTGTTACTGCCACGGCCCGGGGGTCATTTGCTGGCAATTTCCTCTTGTGCTCAAACATCTCAGAAACAGACAACTCAACCGTAGCGCTGCACACCGAAGGGCTGTTGGTTGTTGTGTTTGATGAACACTGGGAGACCTCAAGAGCACTAGTCCGGAAAGTGACAGTGTCAGCATCGTCTGATGTTTGTGAATGTTGTGAACCACGCAATGGCTGGGCTACTGCTGCTGCTGAGGCGGGTCTGGTGGTGAGTCTGGTGAACCCAAGGGAGGCAGTGTTGCTGGTGGTACCCTGTCCTGCCGCGTTTGCCCACAGAGTGGGATGTTTGGATAGAATGTGGCGGCTCATGCTGGTGGTGGAGAGGTTGTTAATACTTTTCCCCCTGCTCAGGCGGGTCTTGCACACCTTGCAAATCGCCATGGTAACATCCTCAGTGCAGTCTTCAAAGAAAGCCCAGACTTTAACTGGCTGAGGACTCGGACCTCGTGCGTGATGTGCTGGTGCTGCTTAACCCACTGCTGGACGCTTGAGAGGTCATCCAAGTAATTATCTGGTCCTGTTCTTTTGGATCTGTGAGGGTTGTTGTCCTGGACAACATGGGCAGTATTGAGTGGGTTTTCTTGGGTGCTCCCCTGTGGCCTGTACGTGAACCGTCAGGGGAAACACCTCTTCCCTTGCCCCTCCCTCTTTCACCGGATTTCTTCCTCATTTCACTTATCCTTAAAGTACACGCTGACTGGCAGCAGTACAGTGGCAGTACAGAAATGCTATACAGTGGTGGGTGAGCGGTGTACCACTATTGTCAGCAGTGACACAGAGCACAATGCTATACAGTGGCGGGTGAGCGGTGTACTACTGTTCCCAGCAGACACAGAGTGGAAGTAAACACAATGCTATATAGTGTGGCTGAGCCGTGTACACAGAGTGGCATTAAACACAATGCTATATAGTCTGCTATATAGTCACCCCGAACAGGGTGATGTTCTGCAGAACCCGAACAGTGGCAAACACTGTTCGCCCAACACTACTGGGAGGGAACGCAGATTTTAGTACCTAAACACACGATACAACATGTTTTCCGGGGTCGGACTCTGAGGCACATACAGATGGTCCCGATCATCATCCTCATCATACAACTCTTCTCCTGAGTCTGACCCACCCACCACCTCTGCCACCCCAACATCCCCAGACACAGACCCCTCATCGTCCTCAACATTAACTTGGGATGCTGGCCTGAGCCAGACCTCCTCCTCCACATCAGGCCCCATCATCTCCTCAATGGCAGCCCTCATTAATCGCTCTGGCGACGGACTGATGGACACAACGTTCTCCTCCGGGGAGGGCTGCTGCTGACCACTGGCTGCTGGGGTGGATGTTATAGCTTGCGTGGGGCGTTGGCTGTTGCTGTTGTTGGGAGTGCTGCTCACAGCGGAGGTCTCTGGGGAACTCATGTTGAGCTCATATAGTGGTTGACGGTGAGTGGAGTATTACTGATCCCAGCAATATACACACTGACTGGCAGAGTACGCAATGCTATATAGTGTGGCTGAGCGGTGTACACAGAGTGGCAGTAAACACAATGCTATATAGTCTGGCTGAGCGAGCGGTGTACTACTGTTCCCAGCAGAATCAGAGTGGCAGTAAACAATGGTATATAGTCTGGCTGAGCGGTGTACATAGAGTGTCAGTAAACAATGGTATATAGTCTGGCTGAGCGAGCGGTGTACTACTGTTCCCAGCAGAATCAGAGTGGCAGTAAACAATGGTATATAGTCTGGCTGAGCGGTGTACATAGAGTGTCAGTAAACAATGGTATATAGTCTGGCTGAGCGAGCGGTGTACTACTGTTCCCAGCAGAATCAGAGTGGCAGTAAACAATGGTATATAGTCTGGCTGAGCGGTGTACATAGAGTGTCAGTAAACAATGGTATATAGTCTGGCTGAGCGAGCGGTGTACTACTGTTCCCAGCAGAATCAGAGTGGCAGTAAACAATGGTATATAGTCTGGCTGAGCGGTGTACACAGAGTGTCAGTAAACAATGGTATATAGTCTGGCTGAGCGGTGTACACACAATGCTATATAGTCTGCTATATAGTGTCAGTAAACAATGGTATATAGTCTGGCTGAGCGAGCGGTGTACTACTGTTCCCAGCAGAATCAGAGTGGCAGTAAACAATGGTATATAGTCTGGCTGAGCGGTGTACACAGAGTGTCAGTAAACAATGGTATATAGTGTGGCTGAGTGGTGTACACAGAGTGTCAGTAAACAATGGTATATAGTCTGGCTGAGCGGTGTACACAGAGTGTCAGTAAACAATGGTATATAGTCTGGCTGAGCGAGCGGTGTACTACTGTTCCCAGCAGAATCAGAGTGGCAGTAAACAATGGTATATAGTCTGGCTGAGCGGTGTACACAGAGTGTCAGTAAACAATGGTATATAGTGTGGCTGAGTGGTGTACACAGAGTGTCAGTAAACAATGGTATATAGTCTGGCTGAGCGGTGTACACAGAGTGGCAGTAAACACAATGCTATATACTCTGGCTGAGCGAGCGGTGTACTACTGTTCCCAGCAGACACAGAACAGTAAACAGAATGCTATATAGTGTGGCTGAGCGAGCGGTGTACCACTATTCCCAGCAGACACAGAACAGTGAACAGAATGCTATATAGTGTGGCTGAGCGAGCGGTGTACCACTATTCCCAGCAGACACAGAACAGTGAACAGAATGCTATATAGTGTGGCTGAGCGAGCGGTGTACTACTGTTCCCAGCAGACACAGAACAGTACACAGAATGCTATATAGTGTGGCTGAACGAGCGGTGTACTACTGTTCCCAGCAGACACAGAACAGTACACAGAATGCTATATAGTGTGGCTGAACGAGCGGTGTACCACTATTCCAAGCAGACACAGAACAGTGAACAGAATGCTATATAGTGTGGCTGAGCGAGCGGTGTACCACTATTCCCAGCAGACACAGAGTGGCAGTAAACAGAATGCTATATAGTGTGGCTGAGCGAGGTACACAGAGTGGCAGTAAACAGAATGCTATATAGTGTGGCTGTGCAAGCGGTGTACTACTATTCCCAGCAGACACAGAGTGGCAGTAAACAGAATGCTATATAGTGTGGCTGAGCGAGGTACACAGAGTGGCAGTAAACAGAATGCTGAGCGAGCGGTGTACTACTATTCCCAGCAGCGACACACAATGACTGGGGGGGACCCTGGCTAGCGTGGCTGGAGCGCGAACTACCCTGCCTGCCTACCCAAAGCTAAACCCACAGACAAATGGCGGAGATATGACGTGGTTCGGGTATTTATTTACCCGAACCACGTGACAGTTCGGCCAATCAGAGCGCGTTCGGGTCCGAACCACGTGACCCGTTCGGCCAATCACAGCGCTAGCCGAACGTTCGGGGAACGTTCGGCCATGCGCTCTTAGTTCGGCCATATGGCCGAACGGTTTGGCCGAGCACCGTCAGGTGTTCGGCCGAACTCGAACATCACCCGAACAGGGTGATGTTCTGCAGAACCCGAACAGTGGCGAACACTGTTCGCCCAACACTAGTTGTGTCTCACAAAGCGTGGCCTTCTCCTCCTGCGCCTGCTCCTGTTCCATCACGTGTGCTGCTGCTGCTGCTGGGTTAGCGTTGCCGGTCCCTGTTTATGGAACCTCTTATCTTTATTACATTTATGACTGCATGGCGGTACAAAGCATGCTATCCGCACGCTTCTTGTCCTCATGCAAGGCCTGGGTTGTTGTGTCTCACAAAGCGTGGCCTTCTCCTCCTGCGCCTCCTCCTGTTCCATCACGTCTGCTGCTGCTGGGTTAGCGTTGCCGCGTGGTCCCTGTTTATTGAACCACTTATCTTTATTACATTTATGACTGCATGGCGGTACAAAGCATGCTATCCGCACGCTTCTTGTCCTCATGCAAGGCCTGGGTTGTTGTGTCTCACAAAGCGTGGCCTTCTCCTCCTGCGCCACCCTCCTCCTGTTCCATCACGTGTGCTGCTGCTGGGTTAGCGTTACCGGTCCCTTTTCCTGGAACCTCTTATATGTATTACATTTATGACTGCATGCCGACAAAAAGCATGTTACCTGTGCAAAGAAAACAGACATTTCCCGCATTTAAAAGACAGTTTTCCCTTTGAAACTTTAAAATCGATTTTCTCAAAAACTATAACCTCTTTTTACTAAAAAATGTTTCCCTCTTGTACCCACTCCCAAGGTGCACATACCCTGTAAATTTGGGGTATGTAGCATGTAAGGAGGCTTTACAAAGCACAAAAGTTCGGGTCCCCATTGACTTCCATTATGTTCGGAGTTCGGGTCGAACACCCGAACATCGCGGCCATGTTCGGCCTGTTCGGCCCGAACATCTAGATGTTCGCCCAACACTACTGTTCATAGGCTACTAGCTCCTGCGTGTGTGTGTGCACTCACTGTCTGTGTACTGTACACACACTCTATTTCCTTCTGATTACTGATTGATTATTGTAAATTCTACTTCCTGACAGTTACTACTTACTTACTGTAGTAGGGACACTCACTCAGTCACTGTTCATAGGCTAGCTCCTGCACGTGTGTGCGCGTGCGTGCACTCACTGTCTGTAGTGTACACACACTCTATTTCCTTGTGATTACTACTGATTATTGTAACTTCTAGTTGTACTTCCTGACTGTTACTACTTACTTACTGTACTAGGGACACTCACTCACTCTCTGTTCATAGGCCAGCTCCTGCGCGTGTTTGCACGTGCGTGCACTCACTGTCTGTAGTGTACACACACTCTATTTCCTTGTGATTACTACTGATTATTGTAACTGCTAGTTGTACTTCCTGACTGTTACTACTTACTTACCGTACTAGGGAGTCGGGACACTCACTCAGTCACCTCACCCACCAACCCACTCCATTAAAGTACCCCACTTTTCACCCGCCCTTTTCAAAAACTTTTGTGTTTACGCCCAAAACATCGAAGATGTCTGGAAGTGGCAGCCACCGCGGTTTGGGCAAGGGGAAGGGCAGCAAGGGAATCAGGAGGAGAGGGAGCAGCATTGTGGCAAGCCGCGGGCGCGGCCGCGCCACCATGCACAGTTCCGCAGCAGCAGCAGCGTCAGTGGCTAACATTCCTTTCATAGCCACTGGCCGTTAACGCCTTGGGCGCCACCCAGCAGGAGCATCTGCAACTCACGCTGCAGAGACACAGCAGCAGCAGCAGCGTGTAGCACCTGCTCCGATTTTCCTCCAGCCGGGTCGGAAACGTCCCATTGAGGAAAAGGATGCAGACACTGTGGTGCAACTGATGATGGAGGATGAGCAGCCCGCCATCAGCTCTGCATCCGAGGCCTCCACCCTCACCACCACCACCACCACCCCTGTTCGCAGCAGCCGCCCAGCAGGGCCTGGGGAGGAGGCCAGTTCACCGTCACAAGTTGGCGACCTGTCACTCAGCAGTATTTTTACCCCAGGCACCATCAGGGTATTGTCTGCTGTTGTTGGCGATTTGGAGGAGGAGATGCTGATGGGCACTTTGGGGGATGAGGGATTGGACAGCAAGACTGTGGCGACAGTCAAGCAGCCCATCCATGCATCAGGAGAGGAGTTTGGGGGGTCATCATCCCAGCAGGACATGTTTCAGGAGGGGGAGGATGATGATGACACGGTGACAGACAGAGACTGGGTGCCACCAGCTCCAGGGGATGTCGTCATCAGCAGCTCTGAGGAGGAGGATGCGCTTGTGAGCCTTGCAAGGAGGCGCATCATTGCAAGCATTGGCAGCAGTAGGCAGGTCCCACAGCCTGCTGGTGTCTCAGGCTCAGCAGCAGCAGCAGCATCTGCCAGTACCACCACCAGCCGCACCCAAGCCCCCCCCCCCAACCACCACAGGGAGACAGGCAGCAGCGGTTCCATGCCGTAGGGGGTTGTTTTTGTCACCAATCTGGCGCTTTTTCACCATGCCCACTGTGTACAGCAAGTACGCCACTTGCAACCACTGTCAGCGGAAGTTAAGCAGAGGTGCAGACCCCTTAAAGTTCAGCACCAGCTCGCTCATCAACCACCTTGCTGCGAAACATTTCCACCAGCATGAGGAGTTCCAGAGGCTGAAGGCATCTGGTGCTGGCAGTGGCACCACACCCATCACTGCACAGCCTTCAGCAGCAGCAGCAACAGCAGCCACCCGCCCTCCTGCTCCTCCAGCAGCACCAGCAGGAGTGCGGAAACGCACTGCTCCTCCCCCCTCTGCAACTCCTGCCGCCGACACTGAGGCCTGTTCTGGCAGCCAGTCCTCAGTGGCCTCCTCTGCTGTGTCTGCTGATTCCCGTGCCAGCAAAAGGCCACGCCAGAGCCTTTTGAGCGAGTCCTTCCAGGGGGTGGTTAGGGCTCTGCCTCCCAGCAGCCGTCGCGTGCGGCAGCTGAACGGCTTGCTGGCACGGGCCATGTGCTCCCAACTCCTGCCGTACACGCTCGTGCAGGAGGGGAGCGACATTCGTGCGCTGCTTGCTTGCGCAGCCCCAGACTGGCAGCTCCCCAGCAGACACTTCTTCGCCCGCAAGGCCATTCCTGCACTGCACCGCTTTGTGATGGCCAATGTGGAGCGAGGGCTGGAGCACGCGGTTGGTGAAAGGGTCCACGTCACCATGGACTCCTGGAGCAGCCGCTTCGGGACAGGCCGCTACCTGTCTTTCACTGTCCACTGGGTCAGCTTGGTGGAAGGGGGTGAGGATGGGAGAGCAGCAGCGGGCACAGCAGCAGCAACACAGTGGGTGGTGCCCCCCCGCAGGGTCAGGGGAACTGCAGCAGGTTCCTCCGATCCTCTGCCATCCTCCGGCACACCTGGCCAAACCCCCCGCCTCAGCAGCAGCGTGAAGGCCCGCCACTGCCAAGCGCTGCTGCACTTGGTCAGCCTTGGGAAGACCAAGCTGACGGCAACCCATGTGTTGGCCAAACTCCAGGAGCAGGAGAGGATTTGGCTGACCCCCAGAGGCCTCAGAGTCGGAGAGGTGGTGGCCGACAATGGGGCCAATCTGGTTGCCGCAATAGACAGGGGAAACCTGACCCACATCCCCTGTCTTGCCCACGTGCTTAACCTGGTGGTGCAAAAGTTCTTGCGCACCTACCAGGGGATGGGCGAACTGCTGGAAACGGCAAGGAACGTTGTGCGTCACTTCCGGCGCTCAGCTGCAGCCTGTGCGAGCCTGGAAGACGTGCAAAAGGAGCTTGAGCTGCCACGCCATCGGCTGATCCTTGACGTTCCGACTCGCTGGAACTCCACCCTGGCGATGTTGGAGCGTCTGGTTGAACAGAAGCACGCTGTCAACCAGTACCTTGCCCTGGCCACTGTTTCCGCCGCTCAGAGAAGGGACAAGACCAGCAACATCCCGTCCATCGTCCCCGATGATGACTGGAGGCACATGCAGCAGGTGTGCTTAGTGCTGGCTCCCTTTCTGCAGGCCACTAACATGGTGAGCAGGGACCATGCTATGGTCTGCGAGTGGGTGCCCCTGGTTTGTCTGCTGAACAGGGCCCTCGATGCTTTGCTGGAACAGGGAGCGGCAGCCTTGGACCAGCAGGAGCGGCAAGCAGCTGCACAGTCCACCTCTGAGGGGGAGGAGGAGGAGGACTTGGTGGAGGTCCCTGACCTTGCTGCTGATGAGGGGGATCAGCACAGCGCAGCTGAGTTGGTGCGGGGGTGGAGAGAGGATGAGGCGGCAGAGGAGGAGGATGAGGAGGACAGCACTGCCGTCGATGTGCCAGCACACGTGGCCCGCCTCTTCCCAATGGCAGCGCACATGCTGGCGTGCCTGCGCAAGGACCCCAGGGTGATCCAGATGAAGCAGAGGGAGGACATCTGGATCAGCATGATGTTGGACCCACGCCTCAAGGGGAAGTTGAGCCAGTTCCTGACGCCTGCAGGAGGAGACCCAGCGCAACAAATAAGGAGCTTGCAGCAGGCCCTTGTTGAGCGCTTGGAGGAAGCATTCCCCCAGCCTTCCACCCCCACTGTCCAGCAGCCAGCACAGAGGCAGCAGCAGGTGCCTGCATCCAGCAGCAAGCGCCCCACAGACCTGCTGTCTCTCAGCCACGAGCTCTACAGGACTGTAGAGGCTCCGGCAGCAGTGACTAGAGAGGAGGTGCATGATGCAGCAGCATCCTCCTCCGGTCACAGCCAGCGCCTGACCCGCATGGTGGCTGACTACATGGGGTCCTACAGCGGGCTTGACAGCGATGCCCCTGTTGATCCCATGGGGTATTGGGTCAAGCGCCTGGAGATCTGGAGCGAGCTGGCGCAGTACGCCCTGGAAGTGCTGTCCTGCCCCCCTTCCAGCGTGCTGTCCGAGCGCTGCTTCAGTGCAGCTGGTGGTAGCGTGGTCACCGAGAAACGCTCACGTCTGTCTCACAAGTCTGTGGACAGACTGACGTTTCTCAAGATGAACCAGGCGTGGGTGGAAGGCGAGTTCCTGGCCCCTGTTGTCGGCGAGAGGGGGACATGAACTGGCTAAGAACCATTGTTAATGTGCCTTACCACCCTTTACCACCTCCTGGCTCCTGCTCACTAAGCCAGCCTGGTTCAGTTTGACTATTACGTCGCCTGCAGCCACACATTTTACACCTACAGTGGGCTGCTGTGTACTGCCCTTCTGCTGTCTGTCTGTGTTTCCCACTGCCAGGGTACACAGAATTACCTTCTGCTGCCACCACTCTGCCACCAGCTATTACGTCAAACAATAGCTGCTCACAATACTCCTCCATTCCTCCTGCTGCTGCTGCTGTCGGTCTGTGTTTCCCACTGCCAGGGTACACAGAATTACATTCTGCTGCCACTCTGCCACCAGCTATTACGTCAAACAATAGCTATATATCTGTGTAATTGGTTTTACAAACAAAACCAAAAAACCATTAAAAAAAAAAAAGGTTTAATTTTTCTGAGGTGCCCGGGTTAAAAACTGTGTTGTCCCAGTTGTGTATTGGACACGATGTGGGCTGCACGACCGCTGTCTGGGACCTCCTGTTGTGTTTATTTACAGCCCTGGTATCACCGCTAGGTACCAGGGCTATTATGTCACGCTGCCTGCCTGCTGCCACACTCACACTACTCCTCCATTCCTCCTGCTGCTGCTGTCTGTCTGTGTTTCCCACTGCCAGGGTACACAGAATTACCTTCTGCTGCCACACTGCCACCAGCTATTACGTCAAACAATAGCTGCTCACATTACTCCTCCATTCCTCTTGCTGCTGCTGCTGTCGGTCTGTGTTTCCCACTGCCGGGGTACACAGAATTACATTCTGCTGCCACTCTGCCACCAGCTATTACGTCAAACAATAGCTATATATCTGTGTAATTGGTTGTACAAACAAAACCAAAAAACCATTAAAAAAAAAAAGGTTTAATTTTTCTGAGGTGCCCGGGTTGAAAACTGTGTTGTCCCAGTTGTGTATTGGACACGATGTGGGCTGCACGACCGCTGTCTGGGACCTCCTGTTGTGTTTATTTACAGCCCTGGTATCACCGCTAGGTACCAGGGCTATTATGTCACGCTGCCTGCCTGCTGCCACACTCACACTACTCCTCCATTCATTCTGCTGCTGTTGTCTGTCTGTGTTTCCCACTGCCAGGGTACACAGAATTACCTTCTGCTGCCACACTGCCACCAGCTATTACGTCAAACAATAGCTGCTCACATTACTCCTCCATTCCTCCTGCTGCTGCTGCTGTCGGTCTGTGTTTCCCACTGCCAGGGTACACAGAATTACATTCTGCTGCCACTCTGCCACCAGCTATTACGTCAAACAATAGCTATATATCTGTGTAATTGGTTGTACAAACAAAACCAAAAAACCATTAAAAAAAAAAGGTTTAATTTTTCTGAGGTGCCCGGGTTGAAAACTGTGTTGTCCCAGTTGTGTATTGGACACGATGTGGGCTGCACGACCGCTGTCTGGGACCTCCTGCCTGCTGTGTTTATTTACAGCCCTGGTATCACCTCTAGGTACCAGGGCTATTATGTCACGCTGCCTGCCTCATTGACTGCCTGCTGCCACACACTCATCCTCCTCCTCCTGCTGCTGAATTTACCTCCTGCTGTCTGTGTGTTTCCACTGCCAGGGAGCACATACAATGGCGCTTCCAACATGCGTGCGCCACCAGCTATTTGTTACGCTCAAAAATAGCTGCATTTCTTTAAAAAAAAAAAATTTAAAAGAGAAATAAGAGAAGAAGAAGAAGAAGAAGAAGAAGAAGAAGAAGAAGAAGAAGAAGAAGAAGAAGAAGAAGAAGAAGAAGAAGAAGAAGAAGAAGAAGAAGAAGAAGAAGAAGAAGAAGAAGAAGAAGAAGAAGAAGAAGAAGAAGAAGAAGAAGAAGAAGAAGAAGAAGAAGAAGAAGAAGAAGAAGAAGAAGAAGAAGAAGAAGAAGAAGAAGAAGAAGATTCTGGACACAACTTCTCTTTTCACCTTTTTTTTTTTTAAAGGAACATCCCCACATAATCACTTGCTGTTGTTACTTAGAAAAAAAGATGTTTCTTGCATCATTCACCCTCAAAACAAGTGTTGGAAGCTATTTAAGGCCAATTCGAATAGTCAGCTCGAATAATGAGCTCGAATACCGACTCGAATAGTGAGCTCGAAGTCCGAGGTCGAATCGAATAGTAAAAATTATTCGACTCGAATATTCGACTGACCTCGAATAATTTACTATTCGAATTCGACCAAACTCGAATTTTAAAAAGGGGTATTTGAGCACCACTACTAGGGGGTACTTGATGAGTACAGGGTTTTAAAAGGGGTACACACCGATAAAATGTTGAGAAACACTGGTCTAGAAGATAGCTATGCCATGTGCTTCTAGTTTTCAATCTCTCTCTCTCCGCCTCCCTCCCTCCGGGCTGCAGCTGCGGCTGTTTAATGTCCACTCGTTTCTTCTTTGCTGCATCTGCCACAGAAAACCTGTGCTTTTATGTTCCCGGACATGAGTTGTGTGACAGGCAGCTAGCTAGACACCGTGATTACGCTCAGAGCTGTATACGTCCGTGCCTGCAGCTCACTAACATGTCGGAAGCACTGGTCAGTGAGCTGCAGGCACGGATATATGCAGCTCTGAGCAAAATCAGTGTTCAGCCTTTTGTTTGTCACACAACTCATGTCCAGGAACATAAAAGTGCAGCCTTGTGCAGGGATGCAGCAAAGAAGAAAGAGAACATTTAACAGCCGCGGGTAGGTGAAATGATCTGCAAAGAGGCTGTATCTTTTCTCTGCTGTGCTCTTATGCCCTCGGCTGCACGCGAGGGCATAAGAGCATGGTAACAGTGGGGGGCACAATCAGCTGACTCGCATAGAAGCCGAGGGGGTGACTTTTCAGCACATTATTTGTGCTGAAAAATTCGGCTTCTTTGCGAGTATATACGGTAAACGTTCACTAAATTGTAATTAGCAAATTATGACCATCACTTACTTGCTCCTTATTTTGACGTATTGAAGAAACTGAAGAGTTTGTATTGATTGAACAGTACCACTCCATTTGTGTTTATGAAAGTCTTTATATTATATTCGAAACTTTTAGTAGTTTATCTAAAATCTGGATCCAGAGGAGGCGAGTAATGTGCAGGGCTGCCGTAGATCTACTGTATCTAGCGGTATACATTTTAGGGTCTATAAGCTTGTGAAAAATTTGCACCGCTTTTAAACACTAAAATCTGGAAGTAATCATACAGCTAGGGAGGTTAATGTCCAGATACAATCCATCCCGTAATTTTTGCTCCTCCTATGAGACCCTCTCGTCATTCAGCCTGGTGACCTCTTCTCACGCCCACATCCAGGGCTTCTCACAAGCATCACCTCACCTTTGGAACACTATTCCACAGCTTGTCCATCATGCTCCAAGCCTTTAAATGTACTCTTAAAGAACTCCTTTTCAGACAAGTTTATAGGTTGTCATCATAGCTAGCATTGAAGGCTCACGGCCTCATCTGCAGTTCTTCTAGCCCTTTTGTCTTCTTTCCTAGTACCTCCATCCCACTACCCTCTAGATTGTAAGCTCATAATGGCAGGGATCTTCCCCTAATGTTTCTTGTTTCTGCTGCACTTTATCATATGAGAATGTATCAGCACTGGTGATGTCTCAAACCACACATCTACTGTGTATGTATTTGTACTTGTTTTCCTGGATGTCGTGATTGCACAGGTTCTGAACTTCTCATCTATCTATGCGCCCCACTATTTGCTTTTTACTAAGAACAGCACTACGGAAGATGTTGCTGCTAAATAAATAGAAAATAATAATAATGATAATAATCACTGTGTGTGTCTCCTATATGATATATTTAACTGACATTTTTTATCGTAACAACCAACGATTTATACAGGAAAATCATGACGATTAACGTTGCCCAAACATTCGCATCCCACTGTATGAATGTTTATTGTGCTTCACCAACAGATTTCTCTATAAACTTTGCTGAAAACAAAGAAAAGACAGACTTTTCCTAAAAATGGCATTAGGTATGGACCCAAAAACTAAATATATGTGCTTGCATTTCTTTGAATAGCTGCATACGTGGAAGGACAATACTGCTGGTAGAGATGTTCAATCAGTGTGTTACTCCCAGGAACCATATCTATGCGTTCAATACGATTCATGAAATTCCAGAGGTGCAAACCATGGGAATAATTGAAAGCTGGCAATTTGTCCCAGACTTTATAGTAACTTCTCCAGCCCGGGTATCCAATAGGATAAAACCGTTGTGGGTGCAAAAGAGAAATATTTCCACATGTAAGATCTTCCACACCCTTATAGTTGGGTAAAGGACATATTGTTGCAAAAACACGGGTAAAGAGAATAGGTCCTTGATTCCCCCATACATTACCATTGTATTTTTTAACAAAATCTTCCATGAATATCCAAGGGAAATTGTGTCGGGCAGGAAATCCAAATACACTATTAGTGCATTGTCCACTAGCTTCTGATGCCAGGAAATTACGGTTTGGTATCGGTCGTAATGAAATAACATCAGAATCCATGTAAATGCCGCCATATTTCCAGATCACTGCCAACCTGCAGCCATCTGATTTCACGTGGGTCCAAAACTTTTCCTGTGAATTATCAACCTATGAATGTTAAAAAAGATGAAAAAAAAAACATTTTTAACTTAACAATAGGAAAAATAATTATTTTCAGAAACATAAACAAACATGTTGCCAAAGTGGCAATTACAGTATATCCACTAAAAGCAAGTTTCCCTCCTCTTTTAAATTTCTCTGAGTAGCAACTTGGGGGTCTCAAAACAACTCCCAAATGACCTAAAGACAAAAATTGTTTATCATCATGGTTTAAGGGAAGGATACAGAAAGCTGTCTCAGAGATTTCAGCTGTCTCTTTCCACAGTTAGGAACATTTTGAGGAAATGGAAGACCACAGGCTCAGTTCAAGATAAGGCTCGAAGTGGCAGACCAAGAAAAATCTCTGATAAACAGAAGCGATGAATGGTGAGAACAGTCAGAGTCAGCCCACAGACCAGCACCAAAGACCTACAACATCATCTTGCTGCAAATGGAGTCACTGCGCATCATTCAACCATTCGGCGCACTTTACACAAGGAGATGCTGTATGCAGAGTAAGCCTTGTCTCCACCTACAGCACAAACAGAGCCACTTGAAGTACAGTGGCTTGCAATAGTATTCGGCCCCCTCGAAGTTTTCCACATTTTGTCACATTACTGCCACAAACATGAATACAATTTATTGGACTTCCACATGAAAGACCAATACAAAGTGGTGTACACGTGAGAAGTGGAAAGAAAATCATACATGATTCCAAACATTTTTTACAAATCAATAACTGCAAAGTGGGGTGTGCATAATTATTCAGCCTCCTTTGGTCTGAGTGCAGTCAGTTGCCCATATACATTGCCTGCTGAGTGCTAATGACTAAATAGAGTGTACCTGTGTGTAATCTAATGTCAGTACAAATACAGCTGCTCTGTGACGATCTCAGAAGTTGTCTAAGAGAATATTGGGAGCAACAACACCATGAAGTCCAAAGAACACACCAGACAGGCCAGGGATAAAGTTATTGAGAAATTTAAAGCAGGCTTAGGCTACAAAAAGATTTCCAAAGCCTTGAACATCCCACGGAGCACTGTTCAAACGATCATTCAGAAATGGAAGGAGTATGGCACAACTGTAAACCTACCAAGACAAGGCCGTCCACCTAAACTTACAGGCCGAACAAGGAGAATGCTGATCAGAAATGCAGTCAAGAGGCCCATGGTGACTCTGGATGAGCTGCAGAGATCTACAGCTCAGGTGGGAGAATCTGTCCATAGGACAACTATTAGTCGTGCACTGCACAAAATTGGCCTTTATGGAAGAGTGGCAAGGAGAAAGCCATTGTTAACAGTAAAACATAAGAAGTCCAGTTTGCAGTTTGCCACAAGCCATGTGGAGGACACAGCAAAAATGTGGAAGAAGGTGCTCTGGTCAGATGAGACCAAAACTGAACTTTTTGGCCAAAATGCAAAACGCTATGTGTGGCGGAAAACTAACACTGCACATCACTCTGAACACACCATCCCCACTGTCAAATATGGTGGTGGCAGTATCATGCTCTGGGGGTGCTTCTCTTCAGCAGGGACAGGGAAGCTGGTCAGAGTTGATGGGAAGATGGATGGAGCCAAATACAGGGCAATCTTGGAAGAAAACTTCTTGGAGTCTGCAAAAGACTTGAGACTGGGGCGGAGGTTCACCTTCCAGCAGGACAACGACCCTAAACATAAAGCCAGGGCAACAATGGAATGGTTTAAAACAAAACATATCCATGTGTTAGAATGGCCCAGTCAAAGTCCAGATCTAAATCCAATCGAAAATCTGTGGCAAGATCTGAAAACTGCTGTTCACAAACGCTGTCCATTTAATCTGACTGAGCTGGAGCTGCTTTGCAAAGAATGGGCAAGGATTTCAGTCTCTAGATGTGCAAAGCTGGTAGAGACATACCCTAAAAGACTGTCAGCTGTAATTGCAGCAAAAGATGGTTCTACAAAGTATTGACTCAGGGGGCTGAATAATTATGCACACCCCACTTTGCAGTTATTGATTTGTAAAAAATGTTTGGAATCATGTATGATTTTCGTTTCTCTTCTCACATGTACACCACTTTGTATTGGTCTTTCACGTGGAATTCCAATAAAATTGATTCATGTTTATGGCAGTAATGTGACAAAATGAGGAAAACTTCAAGGGGGCCGAATACTTTTGCAAGCCACTGTATGCTAAAGTACATTTGGACAAGCCAGCTTAATTTTAGAATAAGGTGCTGTGTGGACTGCTAAAACTAAAATTTCGTTATTTGGGCATAACAAGGGGCGTTATGCATGGAGGAAAAACAACCCAACGTTCCAAGAAAAACACCTGCTACCTACACTACATGCACTAGAAGTGCATTTTTGACTAGCTTCCGATGCCAGGAAATTACGGTTTGGTATGGGTCATAATGAAATAACATCAGCATCCATGTAAATGCCGCCATATTTCCAGATCACTGCCAACCTGCAGCCATCTGATTTCACGTGGGTCCAGAACTTTTACTGTGAATGATCAACCTATGAATGTTAAAATAAGATAAAAAAAATTTTTTTTTAACTTAACAATAGGAAAAATTGTTATTTGCAGAAAGATAAACCAGTTAAAACAAACATGTTGCCCAAGTGGCAATTACAGTATATCCACTAAAATTAATCCTGGTTAAAATGAATTTAATTAATCCTGGCTATCTGTGCTGACATCAAGCTTGAATGCTCAGAAGGGTGAATCTGCAGCACCAATACCTTGTCATGCAGGGGCTAAGGGAGCAGAGTAGAGTTGAGGGGGCAATCGGAGAGGGTGGGCTCGGCATACGGGGTCCCGGCAGGGCATACAGGCCCATGGGCAATTACCTCCTTCGTCCTATTGGTAGTTCTGGCCCTGACAAGGATTGGGGATGACTTTTTTTTTTACAGAGAAAAGGTTTTGTTCCTGCAATGTTTTTATTTTTTGGGGTATTTTTTGTTCAGATTGAAAGTATTTCTAAATACTTTTAAAGGTGTTTTTTTTTTTTTTTAAAGGCTGTACCATCCATTCGCCAAAGCTCTTTTAACCCCTTATCGTATCTCAGCAACTGGGAAGCTCACCAACTTGGTTCTCCATCCCATGAGCAATGCCCACCAATATAAACCATAACCAGCAACCTATCCAGATTCATTGTTCAACACCTGCAAAAATATGTACACAACCTAAAGACACATCTAAAAGATTCTCAACACCTCATCAGTCTACTCAAAGACTTAACATGGGAACCCAATTACATCTGGCTTTCCTGCGACTTGTCAGCTCCATATACCAACATCACACATTTACATGGCATCAAAGCCATACAACATTTTCTTCAACCAGACAACATAAAGCCTGACAGACAAAAACTTTTTATAACACAAGGGCCTATATGCAATTCACTTTTTCTCCTGAGTTGTCTACTAGTGGATATTTTCCCAACATGTCATATGATTCTTTTTAACCTCCTGAGCGGTATGCCCGACACTGTGTCTGCATGCCACTTCAGGGGTTCTGCTGGCCTCAGATGTTCTGCAGTCTAAAATGAATAGCTTTTTAATGGCTTTATTGTAAGTTAGCTAGCACTAGGCTAGCTTGTTTAGGTCACCGCCACCGCTAGATGACCCGCGATCCCCGCAATCCAGCCTTTATATACATTACCCAGCCTGGTTCCAGCAATCGCGCAGCCTCCCCACACACGCACAGTTCTGGTCTCTCTATGGGGTGGATTGGGTCTGCACCTGACGTCATGTGCGATCCTCCCCATAGAGAAGAGCTGAGCTGTCCGGGAAGGCTTCGCCGATTGTTGGATCCAGGCTGGGTAATGTATATAACGGCTGGATCTCAGGGATCGCGGGTCATCTATGGGTGCTGGCGACCTAAACAAGCTAGCCCAGTGCTAGCTAACTTACAATAAAGCCATTAAAGCTATTAATTTTAGACTGGGGGACTGAACAAGCAAAATCTCCTGAGCGGTGTAACGCTCAGGAGGTTAAGCCACCAGCAAGCAGGATAATACTCAAAATAAATTTGATAGTACTTTTTCACCAATTTTTGGGTACTTTTTCAATTGTAAAATGCTAAAAAATCAATTTAAAGAGAAGTTGAAAATTATCTCCTAGAATTCTAAACAGCACACGTAAAATACAGGAAGAAATTAGTGAGTAATTTTCTTCCTTCTGGCCAGTGGTGCTCATCCAATATTTGGGTATCCGAATTACCCAGATAATCCAAACTTTTTCCACTATCTGAACTCTGAATAGCAATTTCGGAGAGAGAGAGAGAGAGAGAGAGAGAGAGAGAGAGAAAGAGAAAAAGAGAGAGAGACAGATAGAGAGAGAGAGAGAGAGAGAGAGAGAGAGAGAGAACGTTTTACAAGCAATTTAAAGCCCATTTCTGGTTTTCTACCCGGATATCCGAATCCGGGCGGATATCTGGGACACTGGGTTTGGATATCCGATTCGGATTCCAAAATTTCAAACTCGGATATCCGATTCGGATCGGATATCTGGGTATCCGGATCCAAATTCTATCCAGATTTTGAAAAGGGGTATCCGAGCAGCACTGCTTCTGGCTTCATTTCCCCATTTATCTTGGGTTTTAAAGGTTCAACTCTATGCAAGGTGTTTCATACATCTCCTTCGCTTCTTATTTTTCTGCTTTATTGTTCGGCATCACACTTGGACTTTTCTCTTTCTGGTGTGGTGGAACCTTCTTTCTGGTTTTTGTCACTTGTTGTTTGTGCTTTGGCTTTAAGCATATACCTATTTTCCCTGAATACTATATACTATTATGCATTATATTAACACCTAATGCCCTTTTTTTCTTAGTATTTCTACTGACCCATTTATGGATTATACCTGGATTGCCTTCTTAGATCCCTCTCCAACTTTGGTCTTGATTCACTAAGCGGTGCTAACTGTTAGCACGCCTGTGAAAATCCCCTTAGCACGTCTAAACGAGCTTTTCGTGCGCAAAACTTTATGCGTGCAAAACTTTATGCGCACACTGCACAGAGTGCAGGGCACTCCCTGCGAAGTGCCCATTAAAGTCTATGGGACTTAGCGCGCGCATAGGACTTTGCGCGCGCGAAAATTTGTGCGCGGTACTTAGCTCGCGATCTGATTGAGAAATACGGTGCTAACCTACTTAGCACCCTGGTTAGCACGTCTAACAACTTTAGACGTGCTAAGTAGGTTAGCACCGCATAGTGAATCAAGCCCTTTGTGTCCTGACATGCTTTTAGAAGACCTTCTTGAAGAAAAAGATTATCTCTTTCTCTTGAACCCTCGTGGCTCTGAATTCCAACTTATTCCTTGCAATTTCAATTTGATTCCTATTCCTACCTATTCTCAAGCTGCACTTTACCCGATTGCTGCCCCCTTAAAGCTTTCTCTCTTTTCACCACGGTTTATTCCCCTTCTTTGTGCCAGTCACATAACTATATACATATATTTTTAAGGGAAAATACCAATTTTTTGCTCACTCCTGCTGCCACTCAGTGAGATTTACATATATACAAAAATATATGCATTTACGGTGCACATTTCCTGCCCTTTCTTATCCTACATATGGCTTGGTTCACATTATCCTTTATATATATATATATATATATATATATATATATATATATATATATATATATATATATGTAGCCTACTTGCATGTGTTGTCACAATCACAATTGACTATATGTTCTTTGGATAGGAATTTCTTTTTTAATAATTGTTGTAACTCGTAATCCAATGAGGGCTTACTATCCAAATACTGGCCTCTTGTTGATGCATGTTACTTATAATACTCCTATATTATTATTGGATCTGTCCTTTCACCTTCTTGGTGATGTTTTAACTGGTTTTATATTTTTTTGGAAGAATTTTGTGCAAATAAAGATTATTGTTATACTTTTGATAAATCATTTGGTCAGTCTGTTGCTGTTATATGGGTACTTTTTCTCCTTTTCTCTAATTTTGCCTGTCTTATTCTTAGCACATTCTGGCTCATTATGACATGTTATAATTAATTTTCAATATGAATTTGACTTGCATGGTGCTAAAAAAAACATTCCAGACTTCATAAAATGCCTAAACTCAAATCCATCCAAACTTGATTCACATCCCAGCACAACACAACGTCTACACAAGATCTAGTTTTATTTAATGACCGGTGTTGCATAAAACCAAAAATAGCACTTTAAACAGGTGGATGGAAATAATGATATCCATTTCAATAGTTTCCACCACAGACCATGGACCCACAATTCTCCCTATAATCAGTTCAAATGTATATACAAAAACTGCTGCGACTCACTTGATTATCAGGAACAATCCGTGATCCTAGATAACAAATTTTGTGAATATAAATTTTTGTGAATACAAAATTTTGTCAGTACCCCAAAAACTGACTCATGACACTAAACAAAAATCAAAATTTCCTTGAAATAAAAACGCCCTAACCAATAACACGCAAACAGACTCAAATACAACACTGCGGGTTATTACAAGGTACAGTGCACAGCATACAGTTATTAAACATATCTTAAACATCAGATGGGAAATTCTTCAGCAGGATCCCCACCTTCGAATGTCCATTACAAAAAGTCCCATCTTAACTTTTAGAAGGGCTTCAAATGTGTAATGATCTGTGTCAGCCAGAACAGTTTTTCTGATTATTGGTGATCTGCAGTATCACCAATAATACAGATGTTATACCTGATTATGTGGTGATCTGCAGAATCACCAATAATACAAGTATACCAAGAGACACAGGACACAAGATGTGAGATGGTGTTTGGAGCAAAAGTAATATGGATGGAGATACCCACTGTCCAGAGGGGCTGGTGCGGGGGGTATCTCTAATCAATACAGTAATCCAGCAAGCGGGAAACTCAGAGATGTAACGACAGGTTCACCCGAGGATCGGGTGATGCACAGTAAGACAAAGTATCGAGATCACTTGAGGAGCGAGTGATACAGACTGTCCTGCGACAGAGAGTTCCCTGAGGAGCAGGGAACGTAGACAGTACTAACAGCTAGTCACCTGAGGAGCAGGTGACAAGAGCAAACAACATCTATCCACCTGAGGAGCAGGTGATACAGACAGTGCTGCAGCTATCTACCTGAGGAACAGGTGATTCAGACTGTACTGCAGCTTCTTAGATGATTCAGACTGTACTGCAGCTATCTACCTGAGGAGCAGGTGATTCAGACTGTTCTGCAGCTATCTAGATGATTCAGACTGTACTGCAGCTATCTAGATGATTCAGACTGTACTGCAGCTATCTAGATGATTCAGACTGTATTGCAGCTATCTACCTGAGGAGCAGGTGAGTAAGACTGTACTGCAGCTATCTAGATGATTCAGACTGTACTGCAGCTATCTAGATGATACAGACTGTACTGCAGCTATCTACCTGAGGAGCAGGTGATAACTAACCTAAGAGCCCCTCAACAGGACTAAGCTCCCTGGTGAGAGCAGGAGAGTCAGACTAGCCGGTTCGGCAACACACGAGCAGATACAGTACGAAAACGGAAGACAGAAACAGAGTGAGGGATAAGCCAGTCGGCAACCAGATCAGATAAGCGAAGGCACAGAATCACAAGACAGGAGAGTAGTCAAAGCTAGCAGAAGGTCATAACAAATAATTCAATTCAATTAGTACTTTAAGCTATCAACAGAGTCTGTCTAAGTGTGGATCCCCAGCTCCTGCTGGTTCTAGCACACTTTCGGGTCTGACTATGATCTGAGTGCTAACACGTAGCAAATGCAACAGCAGACAAGGAACAACTGACAGGCCTGCCCTATATATACTGGGAGCGAGCTAAAGCCACGCCCCAGTCACTCAACCAATCCTGATCAGTGTTGGAGTCAGCTGACCGGCTGATCAGCTGACTCCCCTTCTGTCTGCATAAAGATCTTGTCTGTGCGCGCGCGCGCGCATGCGTAGACCTTAGTCTGTGTGCCGGTGAGGGAGTAGGCAAAGATCCACCATGCAACCATGCGGCGAAAGCCGCTGGCTGAGATGCGGGGACAGCCGGCATGCCACTCGGTGCTGTGGCGGCTTCCCTCTCATTCCCCACTAACCCAGGCACCAGTCCATCCTGTATCCGCACGGCGGAACCCGCCGGCTGGGACGCAGAGATAGCCGGCATGCTACTGCTTGACGCGACGGCATCTCCGCAATCCTTTACAGTACCCCTCCCCCCCCCCCCTGAGGAGTGGACTTCAGATGCTTCTTACACGGCTTTTCAGGAAATTGCTCATGAAACCCCCTTTTTAGATCCTCAGCATGCATGTGATGTTCCGGAATCCAAGTTCTCTCCTCCAGACCATACCCCTTCCAATGGACCAAGTACTGTACAGAATTCTGCACTAATCGAGAATCCAAAATTTTCTCGATCTCATACTCAGGTTGCTCGTCAACCATCACGATGGGGTGGGTGGGGGAGAGGAATCCACCTGCTTAGCAGGCTTCAACAAGGAAACATGAAATGATCTCACACCTCTCATACTGGCTGGGAGATCAATCATATATGTCACGTCATTAATCTTTTTGGACACTGGGTATGGGCCTACAAATATGGGTCCCAACTTGGACGATGGTTGTTTTAATGCCAGATGCCAAGTCGATACCCACACCATGTCTCCTGGAGAGAATTTCCACTCCACAGACCGCCTTTTATCCACCTGACATTTTTGCGTTTGAAAGGCTTTTCCCAAATTCCTCTTTACCAGCATCCTCACTTTCTTCAGTGCCCTTTGCCAATCCTCTAGAGCAGGGAAAGGGGATGATTCCACGGGTAAAGGAGAGAATTTGGGAGATCTTCCCAAAACTACTTGAAAAGGGGAGAAACCTGAAGAAGATCTCTTCAGGTTATTATCCGCAAATTCCGCAAAAGGCAAAAACTTCACCCAGTCTGCCTGAGTATCTGCAACATAACATCTGAGAAATTGCTCCAGGGACTGGTTAACTCTCTCAGTCTGTCCGTTGGTCTGTGGGTGGTAGCCTGATGAAAATGACAGGTCCATGTCCAGCTGATGGCAAAAGGCTCTCCAGAATTTAGATACAAACTGGACTCCCCTATCCGAGACCACATTTTCCGGGATACCATGCAGCTGGAAAATGTGCTGGATAAAGAGATCAGCCAATTCCTGAGCTGAGGGGAGTCCTTTCAATGGGACAAAGTGAGCCATCTTACTTAACCTGTCAACTACCACCCAGATGACCGTTTTGACCTCAGACCTGGGGAGTTCCCCTACAAAGTCCATAGACAAATGAGTCCATGGTTCACTTGGCACTGGCAAGGATTGCAGTGTACTCCCTGGTGCCTGCCGAGAGGGCTTACTCCTAGCACAAACAGAGCCCTCTCTCACAAACTCCTTGCAATCAAGTGCCAAAGAAGGCCACCATACAAATCTAGCCAGTAAATCCTGAGTTCGAACAGCCCCGGGATACCCTGCGTTCTTATGGACGTGAAACAACTGTAGAAGTTGTAAACGAAAGGGAAGTGGTACAAACAATACACCCTCAGGCTTCCCTTCCGGAATATCCTGCTGATAGGGCTCCAAGGTCAGTGCCCAATCCTGCCAGGTTTCCGTGGCAGCCACCACTACTCTCTGCGGTAGAATGGACTGTAGTAGTTGGCAAAGCCCAGAAACCTTTGGAGTGCCTTCAACCCCACGGGTTGAGGCCACTCCAATACCGCAGAGACTTTTTCAGGATCCATGGAAAGACCTGAAGTGGAAATAATATATCCCAAAAAAGAGACCTTAGTGACTTCGAAGAGGCACTTCTCCAGTTTGGCATACAAATAGTTCTGCCTCAATTTTCTGAATACAAACTTCATGTGCTTTCAATGTTCTGTCAGCTTGGGTGAGAAAATCAGTATATCGTCTAGATATACTAACACAAACTTTCCCAAAACCTCTCTGAAAACCTCATTGATCAGCTCTTGGAAGACGGCAGGGGCATTACACAACCCGAAGGGCATGACCAGATACTTGTAGTGCTCGTCAGGCGTATTGAACGCCGTCTTCCATTCATCACCATCCCTAATGCGTACAAGGTTGTATGCTCCTCGTAAATCCAACTTCGAGAAAATACTTGCATTGGTAACTTGGGCAAACAAATCGTCAATCAACGGTAGTGGATAACGATTTTTCACTGTGATCTTGTTCAGACCCCAGTAGTCACTACAGGGTCGAAGCCCACCGTTATTTTTCTGTACAAAAAAGAACCCAGACCCAGCTGGTGACCGGGAAGGACGGATGAAGCCCTTTGCAAAGTTTTCCTTAATGTAATCCTGCATTGCCAGCTTCTCTGGCCCTGACAGATTATAGAGATGACCTCTAGGAGGCATACAACCTGATCTCAGTTCAATGGGACAGTCAAAACTCTGGTGTGGTGGGAGTTTATTAGCTGATTTGGGACAAAACACATCAGAAAATTCAGTATACTGCACTGGCACTCCCTTAACCTGAACCTTGGCGGCACATACAGCAACACTCTCCAAACAGGGATCATGACAATGGGCGGACCAACTGTAATTGGCCTGAGGCCCAGTCAATCTGAGGAGAGTGAAGTTGCAGCTAAGGCATTCCGAGGATAATGGTGGATGTTGCCATTTGCAGGACAAAGAACTGAAGTTTCTCCTTATGTAGAACCCCTATTTCACACAATAACAAAGGTGTTTGAGAAAGAGACTGTCTACATTGTAGCGGAGAGTCATCTACTGCCGTCACAAGAATCTGACGGTCTAATGGGAGCACGGGAATCCCCAATCTTTTTACAAAGTCAGAATCTATAAAATTGGCAGCAGAACCCGAATGCACAAATGCTTCTGTGGGCTTGGTCCGACCCTCCCAGGTAATGGAACAGGGAAGGAGCAAGCGTTTATTATCTAGAGGTACTGATGGCTCGCCTAGGGCATTACCTCTGACTACACCTAGCCGGCAGCGTTTCCCGACTTTTTAGGACAATTCTGAACAATGTGACTCTGCTCAGCACAATATAGACAGAGTCTCTATGACCGTCTGCGATTCTTTTCCCTTGAGTTAACCTAGAATGACCAATTTGCCTCGGCTCATCAGGTGATGATGAAGGTGGAGAAGAGGCAAAGGAAATAGTTCTTAACA
This sequence comes from Hyperolius riggenbachi, assembly GCF_040937935.1. NCBI lineage: Eukaryota > Metazoa > Chordata > Amphibia > Anura > Hyperoliidae > Hyperolius > Hyperolius riggenbachi. Next base: position 112,648,195 of record NC_090649.1, on the reverse strand, counting down.
CATTTTTCCCACAAGTCAGTTTTTGATAGCAAATGCGGCGATCAATCCGCACAGCTAACGAAATTGCCTCATCCAGGGATTTAGGTTCAGGATGCCCTAGCATCAAATCAGAGATTGCATCAGACAATCCCGACAGGACACAATCGAGTAAAGCATACGTTCCCCATCTAGCTGACACAGCCCACCTCCTAAACTCAGCGGCATAATTCTCCACCGGATTACGACCTTGTCTGAGAGTCTTTAGCTTCCTCTCGGCCGTAAAAGCAACGTCTGGATCACCGTAAATAACGGCCATAGCCTTAAAGAACTCCTGAACTGAGGATAAGGCCTCATGCTTGGCATGTAGACCATATGCCCATGTTTGTGAGTCTCCTGTCAAAAGTGTCTTTATAAATGTTACCCTTTGAATCTCTGAACCTGATCAATTAGGCCTTAACTCAAAGTATGATAGTACACGATTTCTGAAATTCCGAAAGTCAGATCTCTGCCCAGAAAACATCTCTGGTACAGGCATGCGAAGGTCGTTTACTAGAGGGGATCGCATTGCATCGATAGTCATTTGAAACACCTGAACTGTCCCAGACAGTTGGGTGATCTGAGTCTGTTGAGTACCAATCACTCCGGTAAGATCGTTTACCGAGGAGGTCAGTGCTTCAACTTGACAACGCAGTGCATCCATATTGTTTGGTCTGCTGTTCTGTAACAATCTGTGTCAGCCAGAACAGTTTTTCTGATTATTGGTGATCTGCAGTATCACCAATAATACAGATGTTATACCTGATTATGTGGTGATCTGCAGAATCACCAATAATACAAGTATACCAAGAGACACAGGACACAAGATGTGAGATGGTGTTTGGTGCAACAGTAATATGGATGGAGATACCCACTGTCCAGAGGGGCTGGTGCGGGGGGTATCTCTAATCAATACAGTAATCCACCAAACTGGAAACTCAGAGATGTAACGACAGGTTCAAGTGTGGATCCCCAGCTACTTGCTGGTTCTACCACACTTTCGGGTCTGACTATGGTCTGAGTGCTAACACGTAGCGAATGCAACAGCAGACAAGGAACAACTGACAGGCCTGCCCTATATATACTGGGAGCGCTCTAAAGCCACGCCCCAGTCACTCAACCAATCCTGATCAGTGTTGCAGTCAGCTGACTGGCTGATCAGCTGACTCCCCTTCTGTCTGCATAAAGATCCTATCTTTGCGCGCACGCGCGTAGACCTTAGTCTGTGTGCCGGTGAGGGAGTAGGCAAAGATCCATCATGCAACCATGCGGCGAAAGCCGCTGGCTGAGATGCGGGGACAGCCGCCATGCCACTCGGCGCTGCGGCGGCTTCCCTCTCATTCCCCACTAACCCAGGCACCAGTCCATCCTGAACCCGCCGGCTGGGACGCAGAGATAGCCGCCATGTTACTGCTTGACGCGGCGGCATCTCCGCAATCTTTTACAAAATTTATGTAATCTCTTAGGCCCTAGTAAGTTTAAAACCCGATTTGGCCCTGATCTACACACATTACCAGCAGACTCCAGCTCTTGCCAGAAAAAATGCTTCATGGCATGCGCTTTTATTATACATAATACATACCAATCATCTGTGCTCATACCACCAATATCACATACCCTATGTGACTGTGACTGTGAATCAAGATATGTTATATATTAGTGGCATCTTGCCCATGCCACGTCCAATATGTGGAAAGTACTACCCAACATTTGCACAAAAGAATTGGACACCAAAAGAAATATCTCCAAAAGCTTACCAACTCCCAGTTTATAATAATATTTTTTGCACGTTATTTTTCTCCTGACTAAATCTAACTAAGATGAAACATGTTGATCACTGTTTAGCACTGTAAATATGTATTGTACTCTCTAATCCTTGTATATATATACCCCCAGCTAAAACATTATAGTGTGCGAGGTGACCTCCTTCAGTGAATGATGAATGGGAAAGCAGGCCGATGTATACGAGCAAATCTATCGGCTCTGATCTGACCCTATGTTCCATAACTGCCACATGGCCACAGCAAATAACCCCCCACACACCATTGGTAGTATTCCTGCCAAGAGTTGTATATCATGAACAACACCTATGCATTCATGTCCAGGTTCTTAGAGCTAGCTACACCCCACTGAATGTGCACCCAGGCATACAGCTGTCTGTATAACACATATGCATGTGAATGTATGTGATGTGGGGGGATGAGCAAAGACACCCGCCTAGATAATGAATTAAATGCATTAGGTTGTGATTCACTTTTAATTGCATTTTAAATAAATTGATACAGTCTATATGACTCAAGTAATTTATGTGTTGTAAATCTTGACATGATTCATGTATGATTGATGAATCATGAGCCAATATTGACTCCCGTGTTGCATTCTATATTTTTCCCATATGCATCTCGTTTTTTTGTTTTGTTTATTGTTTCAACTCACAGTTTAGCATTTCAAACTACACCACAATTGTGACCCCGCAGAGGCTTGCTTTAGAGATGGCCCGAATGGTTCGCCGGTGGACAGTTCCCAGCAAACATCAGCTGTTCGAGTCCATGCCGGGTAGCTAACAAATAGGGCTGTTCGATCCACCCCCTACACCTCGTCATTGGGCTAAACTTTGACCCCCTACATCACAGTCAGCAGACACATGGCAGCCAATCAGGCTGCACTCATCCACGGACCCCCCGCCCCCCCTATAAAAATGCAGCAGCCTTCGCCATGTTCTCAGTCTCTGTCTGCTGCTGTAGTGAGGAAGGGAGAGACATTGTTGGAGAAGATAGGGAAAGAGTTAGTTAGGCTCTTATTTATTAGCTTGCTCCTCACTGACATTTGTTGCTGAAAGTACCCCAAAAAAGCTCTTTTTATGGCTAATATTCTTCAGATTTTTTTGTGTGTGTGTGTGACACTAACACTGCATAGATACAGCCCTGTCTGTTGAAGCTGGCCCTTGCTGTACTGTGCCAGCACACTGTATTACCAGTGCATATCTTTCCACTGTATTTGTGATTGAACTTACTATACCTTAGCTCTTTTTGTGGGTGACACTGCATAGATACAGTCCACAGCCGGCATTTGTAGTCCACCAGCACACTGTATTATACCAGTGCATATCTTTCCACTGTATTTGTGATTGAACTTACTATATCATAGCTCTCTTTGTGGGTGACACTGCATAGATACAGTCCACAGTCCAGCTGGCCCTTGCTGTAGTCCACCAGCACACTGTATTATACCAGTGCATATCTTTCCACTGTATTTGTGATTGAACGTACTATACCATAGCTCTCTTTGTGGGTGACACTGCATTGATACAGCCCACTGTCCCAGCTGCAATTTGTAGTCTGTCAGCACACTGTATTATACCAGTGCATATCTTTCCACTGTATTTTGTTAGAATTTAAGTATTATATGCTTGAATTTGTAGGCCTCAGTTACTTTAATTGAGTTTAGTTAAAAGACTTGATGTGTAGAATTGCCCTTTAAGGAGATTTTCTCTTAGAGATAAATAAAGACAGTTCTGGTTTTCAATAGAACATTGTACTGGAACTCCCAAGGCTGTATCAGAGATATCCAGTGGAGAGGCCAGACCAGTTGGCGACGAACAACATAAACATGAGCCATTGTTATGAAAATATTCTCACAAGTACATTAAACAATGGCCTCCTCAGAACAAGGTGACAGGTCCTTGGAAAATGGAATTTTCCAGGGCATGCACAGTAAAGACGGTGCTTGTCATGATATCATGGGGTCTTGTCAGCCAATAGCAGGTGATGAGGTATTGATCCGTCTTTGCTCAGATGATGTCACATTTAACTCTTTAGAGTTTAGTATAAGAAGAGCTAACGAGCTCCCAGGGGGGAGCTTCTTCTGACTTCTGGCTGATGACTTCCACTTTCTACTCTTTTTGTAATGTCTTGTCATCTTATCTAACTGTATGCTTTATATAGGCCTAAGTGCAACGTAGTATAGATGTAACATAAGAGAAAGCCTGGTTGTCATTCAAAAGGAATGGACCAAGAGCCTGTAACGCAAAGAGGACTTACTACAGATCAATTGCTTCGCTGAGATGTAACGAACATGTAGAGATAAGTATCTGTATATCTGTTTACTGAATAAACTACTGAAACTTTGATGACATCTAAGAAGTTCTATCTCCTATGCTGTTGCTGTCATGAGAGTCGAGTTATCACACTTCCTGTGATATGGTGCCGAACGAAGGTGTAGTGTTGTTGCCCATAGCAACCAACAAAGATTTATTACATATTTGTGATTGAACTTACTGTACCATAGCTCTCTTTGTGGGTGACGCTGCATAGATACAGCCCACAGTGCCAGCTGGAATTTGTAGTCCGCCAGCACACTGTATTATACCAGTGCATATATTTCCAATGTATTCGTGTTTGAACTTGCTATCAGGGCTGCTCATCAGTATTCCGGATATCCAAGTAACCCGGATATCCAAACTTTTTTACACTATCCGATTCGGATTCGGATTCCGGATTTAGCTATCTGTGGATGTTTGGCCGCATAACCCGGATATCCATGGATATAGCAGATATCCGGATCCGAAATACTGTAACTAAGGAGATGACGTCCTGGAGCCAATCAGAGGGCTCCCAGCAGAAGCCCTAGCAACCAATCACAGAGGGGAACCCTAGCCAGCCCCACCTGACCTCATTGAGCCAATCAGAGGGCTCCCAGCCTAAACAACTGGCATCCAATCACAGAAAGGAACACTGGCCAGCCCCCCTGTATAGTAAGGAGGGCTGCCATGATGAGACATATCGTCTTAGCTTGCTCAATGCTCACTGAGAGACATGCTCCAGTGCTGGTGGCCTAGCAAGGGGGCTGTACACAGTTATAAACCTAAAGCTGTTCAGTGATTAACCCCTTCACTACCATCACTACACTATTGTTAAATTGTTAATTAGCTTGATTGATGTCATAATGTGACAGTCAGAGTGTGTGCTCCAGTACTGCTGGGCCAAGGGCTGTACACAGTGATAAGCTGTTCAGTGATTAACCCTTTCACTATCACTACACTATTGTTAAATCATTAATTAGCTTGATGTAATTTGTGTGACAATCAGAGTGTGTGCTGCAGGCAGCTGCTATGTGTCTGTATGTGTGCTGTGCACAGACCAGGCCAGCTGCTGCCTGCTGGCCAGCTATTAGCCTTAGGTATAGGTTAGGTTAGGGATTAGCTGATTACTGTGTTGTTGTGTAGTTAGTACTGTAGTACTGCAGTCAGTGTGCTAGTAGTTGTTAGAGTAGTAGTACTACTGTGTTAGCTTTCTACAGAACTGCTGTGCTGTGAGCAGTGCCAGTGTGACAGTTAGTGTGCACTAGTGTCTTCTCCTCTGCTGTCTGATTGGCACTTGGCACGTGCCACATGGCACTTGGCAAGTGTCACGTGGCACTTGCCAAGTGCCACGTGACACGTGCCACGTGCTAAGTGCCAATTGCAACTAGAGTTGGGCCGAACCTCCGATTTTCGGTTCGCGAACCGGGTTCGCGAACTTTCGCGAAAGGTTCGGTTCGCGTTAAAGTTCGCGAACCGCAATAGACTTCAATGGGGATGCGAACTTTGAAAAAAAAAAATAATTATGCTGGCCACAAAAGTGATGGAAAAGATGTTTCAAGGGGTCTAACACCTGGAGGGGGGGGATGGCGGAGTGGGATACATGCCAAAAGTCCCCGGGAAAAATCTGGATTTGACGCAAAGCAGCGTTTTAAGGGCAGAAATCACATTGAATGCTAAATGACAGGCCTAAAGTGCTTTCAAACATCTTGCATGTGTATACATCAATCAGGTAGTGTAATTAAGGTACTGCTTCACACTGACACACCAAACTCATCGTGTAACGCACCGCAAACAGCTGTTTGTGTAGTGACGGCCGTGCTTTACTGGTGCGCACCATGGCGAGAGTGCAGGTTTTGGTGGCTTTACAGCCCATATGGTCACCTGGCTGATGTAGCTGAATGACAGAACAGTGACTGTCCAGCTGTCCAGCTGAACAGAACAGGTATGCAGTGGCGGGTCCACTGAACAGAACAGGTATGCAGTGGTGGGTTCACAGCACAGGTATGCAGTGGTGGGTTCACAGCACAGGTATGCAGTGGTGGGTTCACAGCACAGGTATGCAGTGGTGGGTTCAATGAACAGGTATACAGTGGCGGGTCCACTGAACAGAACAGGTATGCAGTGGTGGGTTCACTAAACAGAACAGGTATGCAGTGGCGGGTCCACTGAACAGAACAGGTATGCAGTGGCGGGTTCACTAAACAGAACAGGTATGCAGTGGCGGGTCCACTGAACAGAACAGGTATGCAGTGGCGGGTTCACTAAACAGAACAGGTATACAGTGGCGGTTCACTAAACAGAACAGGTATGCAGTGGCGGGTCCACTGAACAGAACAGGTATGCAGTGGCGGGTTCACTTAACTGCACAGGTATGCGCACTGATGCGGTGGGTTCACTGAACAGAACAGGTATGCAGTGGCGGGTTCACTAAACAGAACAGGTATACAGTGGCGGTTCACTAAACAGAACAGGTATGCAGTGGCGGGTCCACTGAACAGAACAGGTATGCAGTGGCGGGTTCACTTAACTGCACAGGTATGCGCACTGATGCGGTGGGTTCACTGAACAGAACAGGTATGCAGTGGCGGGTCCACTGAACAGAACAGGTATGCAGTGGCGGGTTCACTAAACAGAACAGGTATACAGTGGCGGTTCACTGAACAGAACAGGTATGCAGTGGCGGGTTCACTTAACTGCACAGGTATGCGCACTGATGCGGTGGGTTCACTGAACAGAACAGGTATGCAGTGGCGGGTTCACTAAACAGAACAGGTATGCAGTGGCGGGTCCACTGAACAGAACAGGTATGCAGTGGCGGGTTCACTTAACTGCACAGGTATGCGCACTGATGCGGTGGGTCCACTGAACAGAACAGGTATGCAGTGGCGGGTTCACTAAACAGAACAGGTATACAGTGGCGGTTCACTAAACAGAACAGGTATGCAGTGGCGGGTCCACTGAACAGAACAGGTATGCAGTGGTGGGTTCACAGCACAGGTATGCAGTGGTGGGTTCACAGCACAGGTATGCAGTGGTGGGTTCACAGCACAGGTATGCAGTGGTGGGTTCAATGAACAGGTATACAGTGGCGGGTCCACTGAACAGAACAGGTATGCAGTGGTGGGTTCACTAAACAGAACAGGTATGCAGTGGCAGGTTCACTGAACACAACAGGTATGCAGTGGCGGGTTCACTGAACAGGTATACAGTGGCGGGTCCACTTAACAGAACAGGTATGCAGTGGCGGGTTCACTGAACAGGTATACAGTGGCGGGTCCACTTAACAGAACAGGTATGCAGTGGCGGGTTCACTGAACAGGTATACAGTGGCGGTTCACTAAACAGAACAGGTATGCAGTGGCGGGTCCACTGAACAGAACAGGTATGCAGTGGTGGGTTCACAGCACAGGTATGCAGTGGTGGGTTCACAGCACAGGTATGCAGTGGTGGGTTCACAGCACAGGTATGCAGTGGTGGGTTCAATGAACAGGTATACAGTGGCGGGTCCACTGAACAGAACAGGTATGCAGTGGTGGGTTCACTAAACAGAACAGGTATGCAGTGGCAGGTTCACTGAACACAACAGGTATGCAGTGGCGGGTTCACTGAACAGGTATACAGTGGCGGGTCCACTGAACAGAACAGGTATGCAGTGGCGGGTTCACTAAACAGAACAGGTATACAGTGGCGGTTCACTGAACAGAACAGGTATGCAGTGGCGGGTTCACTTAACTGCACAGGTATGCGCACTGATGCGGTGGGTTCACTGAACAGAACAGGTATGCAGTGGCGGGTTCACTAAACAGAACAGGTATGCAGTGGCGGGTCCACTGAACAGAACAGGTATGCAGTGGCGGGTTCACTTAACTGCACAGGTATGCGCACTGATGCGGTGGGTCCACTGAACAGAACAGGTATGCAGTGGCGGGTTTACTAAACAGAACAGGTATACAGTGGCGGTTCACTAAACAGAACAGGTATGCAGTGGCGGGTCCACTGAACAGAACAGGTATGCAGTGGTGGGTTCACAGCACAGGTATGCAGTGGTGGGTTCACAGCACAGGTATGCAGTGGTGGGTTCACAGCACAGGTATGCAGTGGTGGGTTCAATGAACAGGTATACAGTGGCGGGTCCACTGAACAGAACAGGTATGCAGTGGTGGGTTCACAGCACAGGTATGCAGTGGTGGGTTCACAGCACAGGTATGCAGTGGTGGGTTCACAGAACAGGTATGCAGCCAGACAGGAACAAGCTAAGCCTAACTAATCTTTCCCTGAGAGACAGTCTGCAGCAGCTCGCCCTATTCTGACTAATGCAGGCACACGAGTGGCCGTAATGGCCGCCGCTGCCTGCCTTATATAAGGGGGGGTGGGGCTCCAGGGGCTAGTGTAGCCTAATTGGCTACACTGGGCCTGCTGACTGTGATGTAGAGGGTCAAAGTTGACCCTCCATGTGCATTATGGGGCGAACCGAACTTCCGCAAAGGTTCGCCTGCGGGACGCGAACGCGAACCACTGAAGTTCGCATGGAACCGTTCGCAGGCGAACCGTTCGGCCCAACTCTAATTGCAACGTGCCATATCCGGCATGCTCCTGGCACACATTACACCTGCTTCTTCTACATTGCCCTGCTCCTGCTGCCTGTGCAGCTCCCACCGCCAGGCCAGGGTGCCACAGGCCACTGATACCACCTATATTTAACCTAAAACACAATTGCTGTATAATTTTTTGGAGGTGTCTTGGCTGAAAACTGCCATGTCCGAGTTGTGCGGTTGGACTTTGGACACAATGTGGGCTGCATGACCGCTGTCTAGAACCTAGGCCTAATTTTAATTGACAGCCATTTCTTTTGGGGGGGGGGGGGGATTTTAAGTCCCCACATCATCAATTAGTGTTCCCCTTTACAAAATAATGATGCTACATGCCTCATATACCCTAAAAACGTTTTGAAAGCAATTTAAAGGCCACTTCCGGTTTTCTACCCAGATATCTGAATCCGCCGGATACTAGGGTCAGATATCCGATTCGGATCGGGAAATTTTGAACTCGGATATCCGACCCGGTTCGGATAGCGGGGTATCAGGATCCGAATCTGATCCGGATTTTGAAAAGGGGTATCCAAGCAGCACTGCTATACCATAGCTCTCTTTGTGGGTGACGCTGCATAGATGGACCCCACAGTCTCAGCTGGAATTTGTAGTCCGCCACTGCCAGCACACTGTATTATACCAGTGCTTATCTTTCCACTGTATTTGTGATTGAACTTACTATACCATAGCTCTCCTTGTGTGTGACACACTGCATACAGCCCACAGAGAGACAGGGACAGTTATCTAGGCTGTTCTTTATTGACAGCAGGAAACAAAGCAAGCGCTCACCAATATGGGCCGCATCTGAATGACTCACCACCTCATATGCACCGCTTAAATAGCTCAAATACACACTCAGCAATCAGACAGATGCAAAACATATGCAAAACTAAACTAAATACTTACCATGCAAAACAGGATAGCACAATGGGTGCTGCTAGCCTGGTAGTTACAGAACTGTGGATACAAAATATAGGTAAAAGGCTGCGCATCCCTGACCCAATACTGTACAATTGAATGGTTAATCGCTGTGGCGCACACCGCCCCCCCTGGACTAAAATGTACGCCCGCATCCAAACAATGCAATACTGGTCTATGGAGAAATTTTAGCTTCCATCATAGTTTTGCATGCAAAAATATAGATATACTGGACATCTGCACCAACGTTGAGGTAAATCTCCAGAGCAGATGTCCTAACACTAAACTGACCTAAGTTAAAAGCAAATGTCTTTACCCTGGCAGCTGCTATGCTAAAATGTGTAACTTACATTCAATACAGACAGCAGGAAACAAAGCAAGCGCTCACCAATATGGGCCGCATCTGAATGACTCACCACCTCATATGCACCGCTTAAATAGCTCAAATACACACTCAGCAATCAGACAGATGCAAAACATATGCAAAACTAAACTAAATACTTACCATGCAAAACAGGATAGCACAATGGGTGCTGCTAGCCTGGTAGTTACAGAACTGTGGATACAAAATATAGGTAAAAGGCTGCGCATCCCTGACCCAATACTGTACAATTGAATGGTTAATCGCTGTGGCGCACACCGCCCCCCCTGGACTAAAATGTACGCCCGCATCCAAACAATGCAATACTGGTCTATGGAGAAATTTTAGCTTCCATCATAGTTTTGCATGCAAAAATATAGATATACTGGACATCTGCACCAACGTTGTTCTTTATTGCTGAAAGCACCCCAAAACAAAAGCCCTTTTGAGGGCTCATATTGTTCTATTCTTCTCGTGTGTGTGTGTGTGTGTGTGTGTGTGCATGTGAGACACTGCATACAGGCCAGGCCACAGTCACTGTTGGGCCTTGCAGTTCTACCATCCTCTTCTATCTATTACAAGCCAGCACACTGTGTATCATAAGCAGTGCTTAGCTTGCAACTATATTTGTGATTGAAAGTACTATAGGATATCTCTGTGTGTGTGTTAAAGTGCACAGCCCTGTGATACACACACAGCTGCTGTGTATTTGACACTGATTGTGTGCCTCTTTGTGATTACACACACCGTCTACCACCATTGACTATTAGTAGTACTGCATAGTTCATACCCCCAATATAGAAAAAATAACAGGCAGAGGCAGGCCACCCCGCAGGTCTGTTCGAGGTCATGCTGGCACAATTTTGTGTGGCCCTCGACCAAAGTACAGTGTTCAGAAGGCACGTACCCTCAACCCCCAAGATTGTGAAGACGTAGTTGACAGTGATGCTCAGATGGAGGTCGTGATCACGATTTGCCGTGATTTCACGACCATTTTTCAGCTATCTGCCACGGGTATTCGTCGCCATGGATCAATTTTTATTCACTAACATCCGCTTCGGCAGACCATGAATGAACGCATTCATGTTTGTGAAAACGACGCAGAAGCCGTGGTTAGGTCATGATTAGCAAAAGTAGGCAGAAGTGACTTCCCTGGGCCAATCAGAGGCCCCCAGCCAGGCCCTAGCAACCAATCATAGGAGGGGAGGCTATGCCCTCCCCTCCTGCATTTAAAGCGGCGGCCATGATGAAAAGCTCCGTCCTTGCTGGACTCTGGTACTGAGAGGATCATCTTCAGGCCGTTGTTGCTTCAGCAAGTGCATTTTCTGTGTCAAAACCCAACGTTTTTACTCTTAACAGTGCTCTTATATTGTACTTGTCAGTTTTATTTAGGTAGCTAGCCAGTGAGTCATTGCTGTAGTCAGTGTAGTAAAAGTCGACTGGTGATTAGTGCAGGCAGGCAGGTTCAGACTGTACTGCTCACTTGTATTCAGCTAGTGTAACGATCGGTGTAACACAGAGAGAGGATCTGATTACCGGTGATCTGCAGTATCACAGGGAATACAGATATATACCAGATTATAGATGATCTGCAGTATCACCAATAATCAGATATATAAACTAACCTCTGGTCACCTGAGGAGTAAGAGTGTTTGGTGCAAACAGTAATATACAGAGGACTGGGCCTCAGAACAGTAAGGAGTCCAGCACAATTCCTTCTAGACTCTCTCGGGAGGAGTCAGGCTGAGAGAAGGAACGAGAGTGACACTCAAGGGGGAGTGTCACTACCAGGACTGGGAACCGCCTCTAACAGTACGGTCGGTTCTCGAGGTCGGACAAGCCAGGTCGTAACCACATGGACAGATAGAGTGCAGAGTCAGAAGGCAGAGGCGGGGTCTAAGGTACAGGCAGGGTTCGGCAACAGGGTATCAGAGATATCGAGGTACAAAATCAGAAAGCAGATGCAGAGTCTAAGAACGAGCCGGGGTTCGGCAACAGAGTATCAGAATAACGAGGTACAGGATCAGAGTTCAGGAGAATAGTCAGGCAGGCAGAAAGTCATAACAGATAATCACAATCAAACTAGTACTTAAAACTATCAACAGAATCTAACTAAGTGTAGGATTACAGCTCCAGCTGGTCCCGGCACACTTTAGGATCTGACTCAGGTCTGAGTGCTACCACTATGTGATCGCAACGCCAGACAACCAGCAACTGAACAGCCAGCAGTATATATACACAGCTACTCTCCAGCACCTCCCCAAGTGCTGGACCAATGAGAGGACTCTGAATTGTCAGCTGACCAGCTTGGTCAGCTGACCTACTTCTGGCTGCCATATAAGTTCTGCCTCTCTGCGCGCACGCACGTCATTCTGAATCTTGGTGGACCACGAGTCCCAGCCACACCATCACCGCTCTGCGGTGTATCCGTGACAGAGCCATGCGCGCTAACCGCCGCGTCAGACGCGGCGGTTTCTCCGCGTTCCGCCATGCCCTTCACGGAAGCAGCCGCCTCACGCTGAGTGGAGGCGGCTGTTCTTCCGCGCTCCGCCATGCCCTTCACGGAAGCAGCTGCCTCACGCTGAGAAGATTCCTCACAGTACCCCCCCCGATTCCCCCCCCCCCCCCCGAGGAGTGGACTCCGGGCAGCTCCTTCTAGGCTTTTCTGGATGTAACGTGTGAAACTCCCTCTTCAAATCATCAGCATGCATGCGGCCCTCAGGTACCCACATTCTTTCCTCAATACCATACCCCTTCCAGTGCACTAGATATTGTACCAAGTTCTGCACTATGCGTGAGTCCAAAATTTTCTCTACTTCAAACTCAGGTTGACTATCCACCATGACAGGAGGAGGAGGAGTGGGACCCACATGGACTGCTGGTTTGAGCAGGGATACGTGAAATGACCTTAACCCACGCATGCTGGCGGGAAGATCAACGGTATAAGTAACGTTGTTGATCTTTTTTGCTACCGGGAACGGACCCACAAACCTGGGACCAAGCTTGTCTGAGGGTTGTCTCAGGGTCAAGGGACGTGTGGACACCCAAACCAAGTCTCCTGGCTGGAACCTCCACTCCAAAGAACGTCTCTTGTCAGCTTGACCCTTTTGACTCCGAAATGCCTTTTCCAAATTATTTTTCACCGTCCACCAAGTGTCCTTAAATGACCTCTGCCAGGCCTCCAGAGCTGGAAACGGAGTGTAGGCCACTGGCAATGGGGAGAACTTGGGCGATTTCCCTGTCACTATCTGGAACGGGGAAAATCCAGAAGAAGAACTCTTCAAATTATTTTGTGCGAATTCTGCGAAGGGCAGACATTTTACCCAGTCATGCTGTGCCTCTTCAACATAACATCTTAAAAACTGTTCCAACGATTGATTGACCCGTTCAGTCTGCCCATTTGTCTGTGGGTGGTAGCCTGACGAGAAAGACAGCTTCATGCCCATTTGGTGGCAAAATGCCCTCCAGAATCTAGAGATGAATTGGACTCCCCGATCTGACACTATGTTTTCCGGATTGCCATGCAGCCGGAAAATGTGGACGATGAATAAGTCGGCCAATTCCTGGGCCGAGGGGAATCCTTTCAAGGGCACGAAATGGGCCATCTTGCTTAAGCGGTCGACTACCACCCAGATGACTGACATGCCTTCAGACCTGGGGAGCTCACCCACAAAGTCCATGGACAAATGGGTCCATGGTTCATTCGGGGCGGGCAAAGGCTGCAAAGTACCGACAGGTGCCAGCCAGGAGGGTTTACTTTTAGCACATATTGCACATTCCCTAACAAACTCCTTGCAATCTGCTGACAGGGAAGGCCACCAGGCACACCTGGCCACAAGATCTTGTGTTCTGGCTGCTCAGGGATGTCCAGCATTCTTGTGCGCATGGAACATCTCTAAGACCTGGAGACGGAAGGGCAGAGGTATGAACATAACCCCTTCAGGCTTCCCTTCCGGGATGTCCTGCTGAAAGGGACTTAAAGTCTCCTTCCAGTCTTCCCAAGTCTCAGTTGCAGCCAGCACTAATTTCCGCGGAACAATATTCTCAGGGACGGAGGGCTGTGCTGTCTCTGACTCAAAGCACCTGGACAACGCATCTGCCTTAATATTCTTGCTCCCGGGAGTATACGTAATAATAAACCTGAATCGAGAGAAAAACAAAGACCATCGAGCCTGACGGGGACTCAACCTCTTAGCCCCCTCGATGTATTCCAGGTTCTTGTGGTCAGTGTAAACTGTGATCATATGTTCTGCTCCCTCTAACCAATGTCGCCACTCTTCAAAAGCCAATTTAATGGCCAGGAGTTCCCTGTTGCCTATATCGTAGTTTCTCTCTGCTGGAGATAACCTACGAGAGAAGTAGGCACATGGGTGCATCCGACCCTGCAAGCCTGACCGCTGAGACAGCACAGCCCCCACCCCGACCTCCAAAGCGTCCACTTCAACAATGAAAGGGAATGAGGTATCCACGTGTCTGAGGATTGGTGCAGAGCAGAAGAGATCTTTCAGGGTGGAGAATGCCTGAAGAGCTTCAGGAGACCAATGAGTGGTATCTGCCCCTTTTTTGGTGAGGCTGGTGAGGGGTGCAATGACAGTGAAGTACCCTTTAATGAACCTTCTGTAATAATTTGCGAAGCCCAAAAACCGCTTCAGCTACTTCAACCCAACCGGCTGAGGCCATTCCAGAACCGCGGAAACCTTGGCAGGGTCCATGGACAGGCCTGAGGTGGAGATAATGTATCCCAGAAAGGTGACAGAGGTTACTTCGAAGATACATTTCTCCAGTTTGGCGTACAGTGAGTTCCGCCTCAGTTTATCCAATACAAATTTTACATGCGATCTGTGCTCAGAGAGGTTGTTGGAGAAAATAAGTATATCATCTAGATATACAAGAATGAATCTCCCCAACACCTCCCTGAAGACCTCATTGATGAGTTCTTGGAAAACGGCTGGGGCATTACATAACCCGAAGGGCATCACCAGGTATTCGTAATGCCCGTCGGGTGTATTAAAGGCCGTTTTCCACTCATCGCCCTTTCTTATACGTATCAGGTTGTATGCACCCCGTAAGTCTAATTTCGAAAAGACTTTAGCATTGGTGACCTGTGTGAATAAGTCATCTATCAGGGGCAGCGGATAGCAATTCTTCACCATAATCTTATTCAGGCCCCGGTAATCAATGCAGGGCCGCAGGCCTCCGTCTTTTTTCTTAACAAAAAAGAAACCTGCCCCAGCAGGCGACCGGGACGAGCGAATGAAACCCTTGGCCAAATTTTCACGGATGTATTCCTGCATGGCCACTTTTTCGGCCCAAATAAATTGTACAAATGGCCCCGGGGGGGCATACAACCTGAACGGAGATTGATGGGACAGTCGAAAGGGCGATGTGGGGGTAACTTGTCTGCTTCCTTGGGACAAAATACGTCAGAGTACTCTGAATACTGCTCTGGAACCCCCTCCACCTGAATCCTGGTTTGGCCCAAAGTCACCTTCCCTAAACATTGTTGAAAACAATGATCTGACCAGGAAATTAATTGGCCGGTGGCCCAATCAATGTGCGGAGAGTGAAGGCATAGCCATGGCATACCAAGAATAATGGTGGACGTGGACATGTGTAACACAAAAATCTGTAATTTCTCCCGGTGCAAATCCCCCACAGTGATTCCTACCTCTGGTGTCTGGGACAACGGATGATTCCTCTGCAGAGGAGAATCATCCACTGCCTTAACCTGAACAGGTGGTTCCACTGCTGTGAGTGGAATTCCCAATCTCTTAGCAAACTCAATGTTCATAAAATTAGCCGCGGAGCCTGAATCAATAAAGGCTTCGGTGGCCTCGGTCTGATCCTCCCATGTAACAGTACAGGGAAAAAGCAACCATTTTTCTTCTAGGGGTATGAGTCGGGCGCCTAGGTTGTTACCCCCTACAACTCCTAGGCGGTAGCGTTTCCCGGCTTATTAGGACAGTTTCGTACCCTATGCCCCCCTTCCGCGCAATACAGACATAGTTGTTCAGTCATTCTCCGTCTTCGCTCCACCTGGGTCAGTTTGGACCGACCGATCTGCATCGGCTCGGGTGGAGGCAAGACCGGAGAAGACGAGGCAGACGGAGATGAAGTTACAAGGGGTGCCGCGGAAGGTGCCGCGTAAGATGTCACCCTGACACGATGACTGCCCCTAGTCTGTCTCTGATGGCGTAGCCTACGGTCGATTCTAATGGCCGATGAGATTGCCTCATCGACTGTTTTGGGCTCGGGCTGACTCAACATCAAGTCGGAGACCTCATCCGACAACCCAGACAGAAAGCAATCCAACAGGGCATAGGTGTCCCACCTGGCCGTGACTGACCACCTTCTAAATTCAGCCGCATAATCTTCGACCGGACCTTTGCCTTGCCGCAAAAGCTTGAGCTTCCGCTCAGGGGTCGCGGCAAGGTCTGGGTCGTCATAAATTACTGCCATGGCTTTGAAAAATTCCTCTACGGAGGTAAGGGCTGTGTCCTCAGTGGGCAAACTGTACGCCCATGTCTGAGAATCACCTGACAATAGGGTCTTAATAACTGTGACCCTCTGGGTCTCCGTTCCTGAAGACTGGGGTCTCAGCTCAAAATAGGACAACACTCTACTCCTAAAATTTCGGAAGTCAGATCTGTGGCCAGAAAACCTTTCAGGTACCGGCATACGTATGTCAGAGCTCGAAGGGGATCGCACATGATCCACTGATGTCTGGAGGGTTTGTACAGACCCTTATAGGGAATCGATAAGAGTTCTGTGGGTGCCCAGTACTTGATTGATGTTGTCCACCGAAGTGGCAAGTACACCCAAACAATCAGTGTGTGTGTTCATTTAGTATTTTTTGGGTCTGGCATTCTGTAATGATCGGTGTAACACAGAGGGAGGATCTGATTACCGGTGATCTGCAGTATCACAGGGAATACAGATATATACCAGATTATAGATGATCTGCAGTATCACCGATAATCAGATATATAAACTAACCTCTTGTCACCTGAGGAGTAAGAGTGTTTGGTGCAAACAGTAATATACAGAGGACTGGGTCTCAGAACAGTAAGTAGTCCAGCACAATTCCTTCTAGACTCTCTCGGGAGGAGTCAGGCTGAGAGAAGGAACGAGAGTGACACTCAAGGGGGAGTGTCACTACCAGGACTGGGAACCGCCTCTAACAGTAAGGTCGGTTCTCGAGGTCGAACAAGCCAGGTCGTAACCACACGGACAGATAGAGTGCAGATTCAGAAGGCAGAGGCGGAGTCTAAGGTACAGGCAGGGTTCGGCAACAGGGTATCAGAGATATCGAGGTACAAAATCAGAAGGCAGATGCAGAGTCTAAGAACGAGCCAGGATTTGGCAACAGAGTATCAGAATAACGAGGTACAGGATCAGAGTTCAGGAGAATAGTCAGGCAGGCAGAAAGTCATAACAGATAATCACAATCAAACTAGTACTTAAAACTATCAACAGAATCTAACTAAGTGTAGGATTACAGCTCCAGCTGGTCCCGGCACACTTTAGGATCTGACTCAGGTCTGAGTGCTACCACTATGTGATCGCAACGCCAGACAACCAGCAACTGAACAGCCAGCAGTATATATACACAGCTACTCCCCAGCACCTCCCCAAGTGCTGGACCAATGAGAGGACTCTGAATTGTCAGCTGACTAGCTTGGTCAGCTGACCTACTTCTGGCTGCCATATAAGTTCTGCCTCTCTGCGCGCACGCACGTCATTCTGAATCTTGGTGGACCACGAGTCCCAGCCACACCATCACCGCTCTGCGGTGTATCCATGACAGAGCCATGCACGCTAACCGCCGCGTCAGACGCGGCGGTTTCTCCACGTTCCGCCATGCCCTTCACGGAAGCAGCCACCTCACGCTGAGTGGAGGCGGCTGTTCTTCCGCGCTCTGCCATGCCCTTCACGGAAGCAGCCGCCTCACGCTGAGAAGAGGCGGCTACTTCCCTGCGATTCCTCACAACTAGCCAGTCATACACTTCAGCTACTACTTACAGACAGTCACACTGCCATTGCCAGTTATACCCTTCAGTTACGTTGTACTGTGCTCACTGCTCACTGGTATTAATCATCTCATTACCCAGTGATACCCTTCAGTTATGTTGTACTGTGCTCACTGCTCACTGGTATTAATCATCTTATTACCCAGTGATACCCTTCAGTTACATTGTACTGTGCTCACTGCTCACTGGTATTAATCATCTCATTACCCAGTGATACCCTTCAGTTACGTTGTACTGTACTCACTGCTCACTGATATTAATCATCTCATTACCCAGTGATACCCTTCAGTTACGTTGTACTGTGCTCACTGGTAATATTAATCTCATTAGCCAGTGATCCCCTTCAGTTACGTTGTACTGCTCACTGCTCACTGCTATTATTCAGCTCATTAGCCAGTGATTTGCTTCAGTTACTATTTACAGACAGTCAGACTGCCACTGCAGTTCATTCACCACGTTTCGTGAGCCCATCATGAGTTTCTCACAGACCTCCGCTGTGAGCAGCACTCCCAACAGCAGCAACAGCCAACGCCCCACGCAAGTTGTGACATCCTCCCCAGCAGCGAGTGGTCAGCAGCCCTCCCCGGACGAGAGCGTTGTGTCCCTCGGTCTGGCGTCTGGGCGATTATTGAGGGCTGCTGTTGAGGAGATGATGGGGCCTGATGTGGAGGAGGAGGTTGGGCTCGGGCCAGCATCCCAAGTTTATGTTGAGGACAATGAGGGGTCTGTGTCTGGGGATGTTGGGGTGGCAGAGGTGGTGGGAGGGGTGGGGGGTCAGGAGACGAGTCCTATGATGATGATGATGATTATGATGATCGGGAACATCTGTATGTGCCTCAGACCCCGGAAAACATGTTGTATCGTGAGTTTAGGTACTAAAATCTAGGTTTCCACTGCCCGGGTCCACGGATGCATAATATTTTTTGGGCAGCACTATCAAACTGTGGTACTACCAGTGAGTTGCCATGGTCCGTCTGTGCTGCCGCACTGACCGTCCGTTTTGTCCTCCTGACTCAGTTGCTGCTCAAGTCTACCTTCACACTGCACGGGTCCACGGATGCATATCATTTTTTGGGCAGGGAAACCTCCAGCACATCCCCTGCTTGGCCCACGTGCAGAATCTTGTGTTGCAGTGCTTCCTGCGCACCTACCAGGGGTTGAGTGACCTGCTGCAAGATGCCCGGGAGGTGGTACGGTTTTTCCGCCGCTTAGTCACTGCCTCTGCACTACTGTCCACCTTACAGCGGCAATATGGCAGTCCACACCGCCTGATAATAGATATGCCAACTTGCTGGAATTCAACTCACGCCATGTTGGAGTGGCTGTGTCAGTACAGGCTGGCTCTTAGGGCCTACATGTTATGGTGGCCACTAATGATCTAATCTTTTTAATCCAATTTTACCATTTCTATCTAATATAAGGGAACTGCCTATAGTATCCAATTAATATATTACATCAGTTTACTCTTCTACTACATAGATTTGGTAAGATTGGATGAAAAAGATTGGATCATTAGTGGCCACCCTTAGACCCAAGTGTCCCCAGAAACCAGCAAGTCCCCATCATCACTGCAACTCAGTGGACACTGATGCAGCAAGTAAGCCTGATGCTGAGTCCCTTCCTGGAGGCAAGCAAGATGGTCAGCGAGGAGCGGGCCTCCGTGTGTCAGTGGGTGCCCATGGTTTGCCTGCTGGACCAGGCAATGTGCAATTTAATTGATCATTGATTGCCTTGAGGCAGCTGGATAAGGAGCAGATGGCAGCACAATAGGGCTCACAGGTAGTGGAGGAGGTGGAGGAGTTGGATGTCCCTAACCTGAATGCTGAGGAGGAGGAGCAGAGCGCTGCTGGCGTTGTACGGGGATGGCGGCTTGGGGAAGACGAAATGGCACAGGAAGAGGACAGGCATGTGATATGGGACAATGAGAACGAGGTCACCGAGAAGCGCTTTTGGCTCTCCCATGCCTCTGTGGACAAACTCACCTTCCTGAAAATCAACCAGGCTTGGGTGGAAGGTGAGTTCCTGGCCACTATTGTCGGACACGGGGGGACATGAAGTGGCTGCTGCAATGTGTTAACCATGCCTGCCTTTGCAAAGAAAGTTACAACCTGCCTACCTTTGTTCATTTTTGGCTGTGGTACCACCAGTGAGTTGCCATGGTCCTTGTATGCTGCCGAAACTGACTGTCCGCTTCGTCCTCCTGACTCAGTCGCTACTACACTCTGCGTTCACACTGACCGGGTCACCGGACGCATTTAATTTTTTGGGCAGCACTCAGGGCCGAATTTACAGCTCAGGGGCCTATAGGCATGGAAGTTATGGCGCCCTAAACTCCCCCCCTCATTTCAGGCCACACCCCCAAATTACCCTCTTCCCCCATCTGAATAGCAGAGCAGCGGAGCACAAATACCTATTGGAAATCCAGGTTCTCTGGTCTCCTCTGCACTGCAGCCATTCAGCATGCAGCAATGTTCCTACAGAGGCTTCCAACGTTGCATGACATGCATTCAGGACCCTGATGGAGTAACGCTGCTGCATGCTAAAAAGCAGGAGTGCAGAAGAGACAGGAGGACCAAGAGCCAGAGTTGGTATTTCTGCTCCGCTATTCAGATGGTGGAAGAGAGATGTACTCCCTTAAGTCCTTCTGCAGTCACAGGAGTACTGAGAGGCTATTGTTACACCATTGCCTGCCTGTGGCCTAGATGAACTCTGCCCCTTAAAATGCCTGTGGCCTAGACCTCATCCCACTGCCCTGACTTTATGAAGTACAGGGTGGTGCACAAAAGACTAGCCCAGCTGCCTGTCAGGAATGCAAGTATACAGGCAAATGCTGGCTTGACTGTCCTCATGTGCCTCTTGCTCTATACCTGCTGTGTGTCCTCTCCAGCTTTATTGAAGCCTGTAATTCCTTCACTTACACATACAGCAACAAATACAAGTAACACAGACTTTAATAAAGCCGGAGACGGCACACACAGCAAGGATAGAGCAAGAGGTTCACAAGGGAAAAGCGCTTGCACTGTAAACCTGCCCTAAAGGCCCATACACACCTGACTTAAGTTGGCTGAGGTGGCCAATAATGACCACCTCAACCGATAATTAGACGTGTGTATGGCAGCACCCGACCACCAACCTGCGAGTAATCCACCCAGCGGATCTACTCACCCCCAATGACGCCAATCCCCCGCTGATCCCATTGATTGTGCCACTACCCCGCCCACTGCGTGATGTCATGCACTCACCACTTGTCGTCCTTCAGTCGCCCTTCTGCATAGCAACACAAACCCCAGCCCAGCGATGTCGCCCCAGAGGATCAGGTCCTCATCCATTATGAGTAATATCCATGAAAGGTTTGTACGCCCCCCCCCCCCCCCTTACTTCTCCCAAGCTGCCCCTCACCTAGATAAAACCCTCCCCCCAGGCAGACTGCAGCCTGGGCAATAACCATTCCATACCCAAACTGCTCACCACATACAGCATGCCTTTTTAACAACAGCAATCACTGACATAACTACCGGTTGTGTTGAGTGAACCCAGCTCACTGCATCTACCTACTACTACCTGTTGTGTTTACTTAACCAACCTCATCACTGCACATAACTACCTGTTGTGTTGCGTGAACCCAGCTCACTGCATCTAACTACTACCTGTTGTGTTTACTTAACCCACCTCATCAGTGCACATAACTACCGGTTGTGTTGAGTGAACCCAGCTCACTGCATCTACCTACTACTACCTGTTGTGTTTACTTAACCAACCTCATCACTGCACATAACTACATGTTGTGTTGAGTGAACCCAGCTCACTGCATCTAACTACTACCTGTTGTGTTTACTTAACCCACCTCATCACTGCACATAACTACCTGTTGTGTTGAGTGAACCTAGATCACTGCATCTAACTACTACCTGTTGTGTTGAGTGATCCCAGCTCACTGCATATAACTACTACCTGTTGTGTTGAGTGATCTCAGCTCACTGCATATACCTACTACCTGTTGTGTTTACTTAACCCACCTCATCACTGCACATAACTACCTGTTGTGTTGAGTGATCGCAGCTCACTGCACATAACTACCTGTTGTGTTGAGTGATCCCAGCTCACTGCACATAACTACCTGTTGTGTTGAGTGAACCCAGCTCACTGCATATAACTACCTGTTGTGTTGAGTGAACCCAGCTCACTGCATCTACCTACTACCTGTTGTGTTTACTTAACCCACCTCATCACTGCACATAACTACCTGTTGTGTTGAGTGATCCCAGCTCACTGCACATAACTACCTGTTGTGTTGAGTGATCCCAGTTCACTGCACATAACTACCTGTTGTGTTGAGTGAACCCAGCTCACTGCATATAACTACCTGTTGTGTTGAGTGAACCCAGCTCACTGTATATAGCTACTACCTGTTGTGTTGAGCGATCCCAGCTCACTGCATACATCTACCATTCACCCGAGATGGACAAAATGGACAAACCAGGTAGAGGAAGAGGTAGAGGCAGACCCAGAGGAAGGCCACCTGTCACCGGCAGGTCTGTGCGAGGTGGTGTAGATGTGATTTCGTGCGGCCCTGCCCCAAAGTACAGTGCTCAGAAGAAGGCACATGCCATCACTTCCCAAAATCGTGAGGAGGTGGTTGAGTATTTAACACAGAACACCTCATCTCCCGCAGCCAGTGCCACCAGCGCTAGTACAAGCACCACATCTGCTGCATTTGACACTTCACAGGAGTTATTTGGTGGTGGTGGTGAAATCACTGATTCACAGCCAGAAGAAGGCACAGGTACACCACCTCATACGTCTGAGTTAGGTGGCGATAGTATGGACGTAACGTTTGAGGAGGGGGATGATGAACCACCTGATGTTAGTGCATCTGTGGAGGTGTCTGAGGAAAGTGAAGCTGGGCAGGAGGATTATGACGACGATTATACGGATTGTACGTATGTTCCCAATAGAGGAGATGACCAGGAGGACAGTTCAGAGGGGGAGTCAGAGAGTAGGAGGAGACGAGTCCATGATAGAAGCAGAGGGAGCTTGTCCTCAGGAACAGCTGGGGGCAGTGTCCGGCGCCATGTATCGCCAGCTATGGCCAGCCAGCCAACATGCCCTTCAACGTCAGCTGCTGATACCACCGTAGCGCCCTCACCCCAGGGGGGCTCAGCGGTTTGGACATTTTTTAACATGTGTGTCTCAGATCGGAGCAAAGCCATCTGTTGCCTCTGCCAGCAAAAATTGAGCCATGGAAAGGCCAACTCTAACATAGGGACAAGTGCCTTATGAAGGCACCTGGAGAAAAGGCACAAACAGCAATGGGATGGCCACCTGAGGAAAAGCAGCACCCCTCAAAAGACAAGCCACCCTCCTTCTCCTCTTCCTCCTTCAGGTGCATCATCTTCTTCATCCACTTTCTCCCATGCACCTTCACAGCCACCCTCCTCCACACCGCCTCTGCCCTTCTGCGGTTCCTTCTCCTCAGCCCACAGCAGTAGCCAGCTGTCCGCAAAGGAAGTATTTCAGCGTAAGCAGCAAATGTCTGCCAGTCACCCTCCGGCCCGACATCTGACAGCTGGCGTGGCGGAACTATTAGCTCGCCCAGCCATTACCATACAAGCTGGTGGAGTCGGAGGCTTTCCATAAGTTTGTGGCCATTGGGACACCAATGGCCACAAATTATTACCAGGCCGCAATTATTTCTCACAAAAGGCCATACCCAAACTGTACCATGCAGTTGAGAGGCAAGTGGTGTCATCTCTTGCAAAGACCGTTGGGTCAAGGGTCCACCTGACCACGGATGCCTGGTCTGCCAAGCACGGGCAGGGCCGCTACATTACGTACACAGCCCATTGGGTCAACCTGGTGACCGATGGCAGCAAACAGGGAGTACGTGGCTGCGCAGAGGACCAACTTGTGACACCTCCACGGCTTGCACCTCCTCTCCGCCTGCAACATCCTCTTCGCCGTCGTCATCCTCCTCCTCCTTGGCTGGTGCCGCCATCTCCTCTCCAACTACACAGCCCCCGCACCCCAGGGCCTATGCTGCATACCAGGTACGACGGTGTCACGCCATCTTAGACATGTCTTGCCTAAAAGCGCAGAGTCACACTGGAGCAGCTCTCCTGGCTGCTCTTAACAAACAGGTGGAGCAATGTAGTGTTGGGCAAACACCTGGATGTTCGGGTTCGCGAACGTTCGCCGAACATGGCCGCGATGTTCGGGTGTTCGCGCCGAACTCCGAACATAATGGAAGTCAATGGGGACCCGAACTTTCGTGCTTTGTAAAGCCTCCTTACATGCTGCATACCCCAAATTTACAGGGTATGTGCACCTTGGGAGTGGGTACAAGAGGAAAAAAAATTAGCAAGAAGAGCTTATAGTTTTTGAGAAAATCGATTTTAAAATTTTCAAAGGGAAAACTGTCTTTTAAATGCGGGAAATGTCTGTTTTCTTTGCACAGGTAGCATGGATTTTGCCGCCATGCAGTCATAAATGGAATAAAGATAAGAGGTTCCATAAACAGGGACCGGCAACGCTAACCCAGCAGCAGCACACGTGATGGAACAGGAGGAGGCGCAGGAGGAGAAGGCCACGCTTTCAGACACAACAACCCAGGCCTTGCATGAGGACAAGAAGCGTGCGGATAGCATGCTTTTTGCCGCCATGCAGTCATAAATGTAATAAAGATAAGAGGTTCCATAAACAGGGACCGGCAACGCTAACCCAGCAGCAGCACATGTGATGGAACAGGAGGAGGCGCAGGAGGAGAAGGCCACGCTTTGAGACACAACAACCCAGGCCTTGCATGAGGACAAGAAGCGTGCGGATAGCATGCATTTTGCCGCCATGCAGTCATAAATGTAATAAAGATAAAAGGTTCCATAAACAGGGACCGGCAACGCTAACCCAGCAGCAGTACACGTGATGGAACAGGAGGAGGCGCAGGAGGAGAAGTCCACGCTTTCAGACACAACAACCCAGGCCTTGCATGAGGACAAGAAGCATGCGGATAGCATGCTTTTTGCCGCCATGCAGTCATAAATGTAATAAAGATAAGAGGTTCCATAAACAGAGCACAATGCTATACAGGGTGAGCGGTGTACTACTGTTCCCAGCAGACACACAGAGTGGCAGTAAACACAATGCTATATAGTGTGGGTGAGCGGCATACTACTATTCCCAGCAGCGACACAGAGCACAATGCTATACAGGGTGAGCGGTGTACTACTGTTCCCAGCAGACACACAGAGTGGCAGTAAACACAATGCTATATAGTGTGGGTGAGCGGTGTACTACTATTCCCAGCAGCGACACAGAGCACAATGCTATACAGGGTGAGCGGTGTACTACTGTTCCCAGCAGACACACAGAGTGGCAGTAAACACAATGCTATATAGTGTGGGTGAGCGGTGTACTACTATTCCCAGCAGCGACACAATGACCGGGGGACCCTGGCTAGCCTGGCTGGAGAGAGAACTACCCTGCCTGCCTACCCAAAGCTAAACCCACAGACAAATGGCGGAGAAATTACGTGGATCGGGTATTTATTTACCCGAACCACGTGACCTGTTCGGCCAATCACAGCGCTAGCCGAACGTTCGGGTAACGTTCGGCCATGCGCTCTTAGTTCGGCCATATGGCCGAACAGTTTGGCCGAACACCATCAGGTGTTCGGCCGAACTCGAACATCACCCGAACAGGGTGATGTTCTGCAGAACCCGAACAGTGGCGAACACTGTTCGCCCAACACTAGAGCAATGGCTGACCCCGCACCAGCTGGAGATCGGCATCGTGGTGTGTGACAACGGCAGCAATCTCCTTTCCGCTTTGAATTTGGGAAAGCTGACACATGTACCCTGCATGGCACATGTGCTGAATCTGGTCGTGCAAAGATTTGTGTCCCAGTACCCAGGCTTAGAGGACGTCCTGAAGCAGGCCAGGAAGTTGTGTGGGCATTTCAGGCGCTCTTACACGGCCATGGCACGCTTTGCGGAAATTCAGCGTAGAAACAACTTGCCGGTGAGACGCCTCATTTGTAATAGCCCGACTCGCTGGAATTCCACCCTGCTGATGTTCTCTCGCCTGCTTGACCAGGAGAAAGCAGTCACCCAGTACCTCTACAATTACAGTAGAAGGACACAATCTGGGAAGATGGGGATGTTGTGGCCCAACAACTGGACACTGATGCGAAATGCATGCAGGATCATGCAGCCCTTTGGGGAGGTGACCAAACTGATGAGTGAAGGCACCATCAGCGACTTGATCCCCTAGGCTTACTTCCTGGAGCGTGCCGTGCGTAGAGTGGTGGATAAAGCCGTGGATGAGCATGAACGAGAAGAGTTGCAGCAGGAGGAGTTGTGGGAGAAATTTACATCCAAAGCAGATGTTTCCTCAACACCTGCGGCAGCACAGAGGGGGCAGGAGGAGGAGGAAGAAGAGGAGTCGTGTGGGGAAGGAGAGAAGACAGACTCGGATGATTAAGAGGAAGGTGTTTCTGTGGAGGAGGAAGAGGCAGCGGAAGAAGAACAACCGCGGCAGCCGTCACAGGGGCCTTCTGCTGCTCCACGTTCCCGTGGTATTGTTTGTGGCTGGGGGAGGAAGAGGACTTGCGTGACATCACTCGGGAAGAGGAGATGGAGAGTACGTCTGCATCCAGCTTTGTGCAGATGGCCTCTTTCATGTTGTCCAGCCTGTAGAGGGACCCCCGTACCAAAAAACTTAAGGTGAATGAGCTGTACTGGGTGGCCACGCTACTAGACCCTCGTACAGGCATAAAGTAGCGGACCTGTTACCAACTCACCAGAAGGCGGAACGGATGCAGCACATGCAGAACAAGCTGGCAACGATGCTTTACAATGCGTTTAAGGGTGATGTGACAGCACAATGCAATCAAGGTACCACTGGCAGTAATCCTCCTCCTCCCAAGTCCACGCAGGCAAGGACAGGACACTCCGGCGATCTCAGGGTGATGTTGGACATGCGGTCATTCTTTAGTCCAACACCTCGCCATAGCCCTTCCGGATCCACCCTCCACCAACGCCTGGACCGGCAGGTAGCCGACTACCTGGCCTTGAGTGTGGATGTAGACACTGTGAGCAGCGACGATGAACCCTTGGTCTACTGGTTGCGCAGGCTTGACCTGTGGCCAGAGCTGTCCCAATTTGCCATCCAACTTCTCTCTTACCCTGCCGAAAGCGTCCTGTCAGAAAGGACCTTCAGTGCAGCTGGAGGCATTGTCATTGAGAAGAGAAGTCGCCTAAGTCACGACAGTGTTCAGTACCTGACCTGCATCAAAATGAATGAGGCATGGATCCCGGAGGGCTACTGCACGACCGAAGACTAAGTCAGTCCCCACACACAGCATCTCTGCCTGCAGGCCGCTTGACTGCCTTCTCCGCCACCACCAACAGGGTCCAGGACAGTAGGCAGATTCCTGAATTTTTAAGGACGCTGCTAGCAGCGGCCGCTATACTGATTTTTCTGGTGCGTGTACATGCGTGCCTAATTTTTCTGGCTGCACTGCGGGCGGCTGCAACAACAAAAAAAAAAGCCATATCCATGTGCCCATCCCCCTTCGTGATCATTACCTTGCCGCGGTGAAGGGGCTTGCGTATCACAATGAATCAATGACCGCCGGCTATATGAGTGTCTCGGGTGGGGGTGGCACACCAAAGATAATAAGGTCATTGCTTCATTGTGGTCAGACCAAATTTGATCAGCTGACCCATTTCCCATGGTCAGTGGACTGGTCACAATGGCAGACTTGACCTCCATAACACATTCTCACCGGAGACCAACCAGGTGAATCGCAGTGAAGGCACCAGCAGACTTGCCCTCCACAGCTGGTTCTCGTTAAAGGATTTCAAGTACATTCATTTCAATAGGGCCTCAAAAGTCCTCCTGAGTCCTGTATTCAGAGGCGTATCTAGGCAATATAGCGCCCATGGCAAACATTGAGATTGCGCCCCCCCCCAAGTAGTCACATGCCTCCAGATAATCAAGTAGTCACTGCCTCCAATTACATTTTTAATTAGTAGTTTTTATTAAGAAGTTACACACCTCCAGATGCAATAATTCAGTAACCAGGTGCCTCACAATAAGCATTACAGTCAGGGGCATCAAGATCAAATAATTAGGTAGCCAAGTGCGGCAAAAGTTAGATTGTAAGCTCCTCTTACACAGCCAGCCCGATCCCCTCCTCCCCACACAAGGTATACCTGCACCCCTGTAACAGAATTAGCAAATGCATTGCAGAGGACAAATGATTCCGATGATAAATCACAACTAAATGATATCCCTGTGATGGTAAATTAGATGAGACAACAGAGTCTAACAGCATCTAATTCTGGATATCCTGCTACTGTAACATCATCACTTCACTAATGCCAAACATTGCTTCATACAAGAGTCCCAGAAATCAGCCTCCTGTGATGTAAAGAAAACCAGCCTATATTGAGCAGAATAATAAAACGTGATTCTGTAATATTATACATTGTTATTATACCACCAAAAGTGTGGATGGAATCACATAAGCAAATTACAATGATAGCAAGAGGCCCTGTAGTGACATGTAACAGAGTGCAGTAAAGAGGCCCTGTAGTGACATATAGCAGAATGCAGTAAAGAGGCCCTGTAGTGACATATAGCAGAATGCTGTAAAGAGGCCCTATAGTGACATGTAGCAGAGTGCAGTAAAGAGACCCTGTGGTGACAAATAGCAGAATGCAGTAAAGAGGCCCTGTGGTGACATATAGCAGAGTGCAGTAAAAAAGGCCCTGTAGTGACATATAGCAGAATGCAGTAAATAGGCCCTGTAGTGACATATAGCAGAATGCAGTAAAGAGACCCTGTAGTGACATATAGCAGAATGCAGTAAAGAGGCCCTGTAGTGACATATAGCAGAATGCAGTAAAGAGGCCCTGTAGTGACATGTAGCAGAGTGCAGTAAAGAGGCCCTGTAGTGACATATAGCAGAATGCAGTAAAGAGGCCCTGTAGTGACATATAGCAGAGTGCAGTAAAGAGACCCTGTAGTGACATGTAGCAGAGTGCAGTAAAGAGGCCCTGTAGTGACATATAGCAGAATGTAGTAAAGATGCCCTGTAGTGACATATAGCAGAAAGCAGTAAAAAGGGCCCTGTAGTGACATATAGCAGAATGCAGTAAAGAGGCCCTGTAGTGACATATAGGAGAATGCAGTAAAGAGGCCCTGTAGTGACATGTAGCAGAGTGCAGTAAAGAGGCCCTGTAGTGACATATAGCAGAAAGCAGTAAAAAGGGCCCTGTAGTGACATATAGCAGAAAGCAGTAAAAAGGGCCCTGTAGTGACATATAGCAGAATGCAGTAAAGAGGCCCTGTAGTGACATGTAGCAGAATGCAGTAAATAGGCCCTGTAGTGACATATAGGAGAATGCAGTAAAGAGGCCCTGTAGTGACATGTAGCAGAGTGCAGTAAAGAGGCCCTGTAGTGACATATAGCAAAAAGCAGTAAAAAGGGCCCTGTAGTGACATATAGGAGAATGCAGTAAAGAGGCCCTGTAGTGACATGTAGCAGAGTGCAGTAAAGAGGCCCTGTAGTGACATATAGCAGAAAGCAGTAAAAAGGGCCCTGTAGTGACATATAGCAGAAAGCAGTAAAAAGGGCCCTGTAGTGACATATAGCAGAATGCAGTAAAGAGGTCCTGTGGTGACATATAGCAGAATGCAGTAAAGAGGCCCTGTAGTGACATATAGTAGAATGCAGTAAAGAGGCCCTGTAGTGACATATAGTAGAATGCAGTAAAGAGGTCCTGTAGTGACATATAGTAGAATGCAGTAAAGATGTCCTGTGGTGACATATAGCAGAGTGCAGTAAAGAGGTCCTGTGGTGACATATAGCAGAATGCAGTAAAGAGGTCCTGTGGTGACATATAGCAGAATGCAGTAAAGAGGTCCTGTGGTGACATATAGCAGAATGCAGTAAAGAGGTCCTGTAGTGACATATAGCAGAATGCAGTAAAGAGGTCCTGTGGTGACATATAGCAGAATGCAGTAAAGAGGCACTGTAGTGACATATAGCAGAATGCAGTAAAGAGGCCCTGTAGTGACATGTAGCACAATGCAGTAAAGAGGCCCTTGTAGTGACATATAGCAGAATGCAGTAAAGAGGTCCTGTGGTGACATATAGCAGAATGCAGTAAAGAGGCCCTGTAGTGACATATAGCAGAATGCAGTAAAGAGGCCCTGTAGTGACATATAGCAGAATGCAGTAAAGAGGCCCTGTAGTGACATGTAGCAGAGTGCAGTAAAGAGGCCCTGTAGTGACATATAGCAGAATGCAGTAAAGAGGCCCTGTAGTGACATATAGCAGAGTGCAGTAAAGAGACCCTGTAGTGACATGTAGCAGAGTGCAGTAAAGAGGCCCTGTAGTGACATATAGCAGAATGTAGTAAAGATGCCCTGTAGTGACATATAGCAGAAAGCAGTAAAAAGGGCCCTGTAGTGACATATAGCAGAATGCAGTAAAGAGGCCCTGTAGTGACATATAGGAGAATGCAGTAAAGAGGCCCTGTAGTGACATGTAGCAGAGTGCAGTAAAGAGGCCCTGTAGTGACATATAGCAGAAAGCAGTAAAAAGGGCCCTGTAGTGACATATAGCAGAAAGCAGTAAAAAGGGCCCTGTAGTGACATATAGCAGAATGCAGTAAAGAGGCCCTGTAGTGACATGTAGCAGAATGCAGTAAAGAGGCCCTGTAGTGACATATAGGAGAATGCAGTAAAGAGGCCCTGTAGTGACATGTAGCAGAGTGCAGTAAAGAGGCCCTGTAGTGACATATAGCAAAAAGCAGTAAAAAGGGCCCTGTAGTGACATATAGGAGAATGCAGTAAAGAGGCCCTGTAGTGACATGTAGCAGAGTGCAGTAAAGAGGCCCTGTAGTGACATATAGCAGAAAGCAGTAAAAAGGGCCCTGTAGTGACATATAGCAGAAAGCAGTAAAAAGGGCCCTGTAGTGACATATAGCAGAATGCAGTAAAGAGGTCCTGTGGTGACATATAGCAGAATGCAGTAAAGAGGCCCTGTAGTGACATATAGTAGAATGCAGTAAAGAGGCCCTGTAGTGACATATAGTAGAATGCAGTAAAGAGGTCCTGTAGTGACATATAGTAGAATGCAGTAAAGATGTCATGTGGTGACATATAGCAGAGTGCAGTAAAGAGGTCCTGTGGTGACATATAGCAGAATGCAGTAAAGAGGTCCTGTGGTGACATATAGCAGAATGCAGTAAAGAGGTCCTGTGGTGACATATAGCAGAATGCAGTAAAGAGGTCCTGTAGTGACATATAGCAGAATGCAGTAAAGAGGTCCTGTGGTGACATATAGCAGAATGCAGTAAAGAGGCACTGTAGTGACATATAGCAGAATGCAGTAAAGAGGCCCTGTAGTGACATGTAGCACAATGCAGTAAAGAGGCCCTTGTAGTGACATATAGCAGAATGCAGTAAAGAGGTCCTGTGGTGACATATAGCAGAATGCAGTAAAGAGGCCCTGTAGTGACATATAGCAGAATGCAGTAAAGAGGCCCTGTAGTGACATATAGCAGAATGCAGTAAAGAGGCCCTGTAGTGACATGTAGCAGAGTGCAGTAAAGAGGCCCTGTAGTGACATATAGCAGAATGCAGTAAAGAGGCCCTGTAGTGACATATAGCAGAGTGCAGTAAAGAGACCCTGTAGTGACATGTAGCAGAGTGCAGTAAAGAGGCCCTGTAGTGACATATAGCAGAATGTAGTAAAGATGCCCTGTAGTGACATATAGCAGAAAGCAGTAAAAAGGGCCCTGTAGTGACATATAGCAGAATGCAGTAAAGAGGCCCTGTAGTGACATATAGGAGAATGCAGTAAAGAGGCCCTGTAGTGACATGTAGCAGAGTGCAGTAAAGAGGCCCTGTAGTGACATATAGCAGAAAGCAGTAAAAAGGGCCCTGTAGTGACATATAGCAGAAAGCAGTAAAAAGGGCCCTGTAGTGACATATAGCAGAATGCAGTAAAGAGGCCCTGTAGTGACATGTAGCAGAATGCAGTAAATAGGCCCTGTAGTGACATATAGGAGAATGCAGTAAAGAGGCCCTGTAGTGACATGTAGCAGAGTGCAGTAAAGAGGCCCTGTAGTGACATATAGCAAAAAGCAGTAAAAAGGGCCCTGTAGTGACATATAGGAGAATGCAGTAAAGAGGCCCTGTAGTGACATGTAGCAGAGTGCAGTAAAGAGGCCCTGTAGTGACATATAGCAGAAAGCAGTAAAAAGGGCCCTGTAGTGACATATAGCAGAAAGCAGTAAAAAGGGCCCTGTAGTGACATATAGCAGAATGCAGTAAAGAGGTCCTGTGGTGACATATAGCAGAATGCAGTAAAGAGGCCCTGTAGTGACATATAGTAGAATGCAGTAAAGAGGCCCTGTAGTGACATATAGTAGAATGCAGTAAAGAGGTCCTGTAGTGACATATAGTAGAATGCAGTAAAGATGTCCTGTGGTGACATATAGCAGAGTGCAGTAAAGAGGTCCTGTGGTGACATATAGCAGAATGCAGTAAAGAGGTCCTGTGGTGACATATAGCAGAATGCAGTAAAGAGGTCCTGTGGTGACATATAGCAGAATGCAGTAAAGAGGTCCTGTAGTGACATATAGCAGAATGCAGTAAAGAGGTCCTGTGGTGACATATAGCAGAATGCAGTAAAGAGGCACTGTAGTGACATATAGCAGAATGCAGTAAAGAGGCCCTGTAGTGACATGTAGCACAATGCAGTAAAGAGGCCCTTGTAGTGACATATAGCAGAATGCAGTAAAGAGGTCCTGTGGTGACATATAGCAGAATGCAGTAAAGAGGCCCTGTATTGACATATAGCAGAATGCAGTAAAGAGGCCTTGTGGTGACATATAGCAGAAAGAAGTAAAGAGGCCCTGAGACTTGCAAAAGGAGGAGGGATGAAGTGCTCACCTCTACCACATTCCCGGCTCTCTGTTCCTGGACCGGAGTTAGATTTTCGCCACCTCCGCATCTTGTGCCTCCCTCCCATGGTAGATGCCTCCGGTCTTCCGCGCCCCCGCCCGCCGGCTCTCTGTCCCTGCTGTCAGTCAGACTTTAGTTTAGTAGCAAGAGGCGAGACAGAGAGGGCGCACACTTCCCGCCCGGTGCGCTTCAAATGCAGGAAGTAGTTGATGACGTCACTTCCGCATGTGACGCGACGGGTGTATGGAGTGCGCCCTCTCTGTCTCGCCTCTTGCCGCTAAACTAAAGTCTGAAAGCAGGGACAGAGAGCCGGCGGGTGGGGGCGCGGGAGACCGGAGGGATCTAGCATGGATGGGAGGGAGGGCTGGGAAGCACAAGATGCGAAAGTGGCGAATAGCATATCCCCCATGGAAAGGAACGAGGGGGGAGGGGGGCGCGGGGGACCGGAGGCATAGTGATAGTGGAAAGAGCGGCAAGGATGCGTAGGTGGCAGGCAGCATGGGGGCAGGCATGGCGCCCATGGTGTGCTGGCGCCCATGGCACTAGCCATGCCTGCACCCCTCTAGATCCGCCACTGCCTGTATTGTTATTTTTGGTCACTACCTCGGGGCGGGCATGCCTGCTGCCCTCCTTGCCTGGGTGTGTGGTGGTAGCCATTTGTTGTTAGGCTGCAACTCCAGAACGGAATCGAAGCAGGATTCCTCGGCCTGTTGGATGGTTACCCGCCGCCCGTGGACACCATGGTACTGTGAAAGTACCAAAGAAAGTTTCACACAGTTCAATACATGGCAGACTTGCCCTCCATAAAACATTCTTGGCAAATGCTTTCGACTTGGTTTGTCTTACGCTGGGCCAAGGGTCCATCTGACCACAGATGCCTGGTCTGCAAAGCATGGTCAGTGCAGTTACAGGACTTATACAGCATGGTCTCAGGCTCCCACTTCGGACCGGAATCGAACCTTGATTCCCCGGCCATTACCCGGGGTCACAATGGCAGACTTGCCCTCCATATCATTCTCGTGAAAGGAATGTGGTGTCACCTTTGCCCTCCATAACTGGTTCTCGTTAAAGGATTTCAAGTACATTCATTTCAATAGGGCCTCAAAAGTCCTCCTGAGTCCTGTATTGTTATTTTTGGTCACTACCTCGGGGCGGGCATGCCTGCTGCCCTCCTTGCCTGGGTGTGTGGTGCTACAACTCTGGACCGGAATCACACCAGGAAGGTTTCCACGGCCATTACCCTTGGTCACAATGGCAGACTTGCCCTCCATAATAGATTCTCGTTGCAGGTACTGAACAGCAAGTAAAAAATGTAATGTAAAAAAAATAGATGTAATCTTTAACAATGGTAGAGAAAGAACCATCAAAAGTTGATAGGCAGACAGACATTACCTAACCAGACATCACTGAGTGAGGAAGAGCAATCTCGCCATGGTGCGCACTGCGCAGTAGTCCACAGCTGTTTGCGGTGCATTACACAGTGAGTTTGGTGTGTCAGTGTGAAGCAGTACACTAATTACACTTCCTAATTGATGTATACACATGCAAGATGTTTTAAAGCACTTTAGGTCTGCAATTTAGCATTCAATGTGATTTCTGCCCTTAAAACGCTGCTTTGCGTCAAATCCAGATTTTTCCCTGGGACTTTTGGCATGTATCCCACTCCGCCACCTAGGGATCCAGGTATTAGACCCCTTGAAACATGTTTTCCATCACTTTTGTGGCCAGCATAATTTTTTCTATTTTTGAAAGTTCGACTCCCCATTGAAGTCTATTGCGGTTCGCGAACTTTTCAGCGAACCGAACCTTCTGCGGAGGTTCGCGAACGGGGTTCGCAAACCGAAAATCGGAGGTTCACGACATCTCTACAGTACACATATACATATACACAGACACACACACACACCACACAAAGACACAGAGTACACACACTCTTTACACACACTCACAGTACACACACAAAGACACACAAACAAAGACACACACAGTATACACACACACACATATAAAGTCACACAAAGTACACATACATAGACACACACCACTCACACACACACAAAGACACACACACACCTCACTTCCCCCTCCCCCACCAGACAGTCAGGCAGCAAAATAAAAGGAAAAAAAAACATCTTCACCACAGCATTGTCATGCCCCTGCTCTACAGCTGTGAGGGACAGCATCACACTCCCTGTTTGGTTCCAGCATTTCAGGCAGTGGCTCTCACTCATGCTGCAATACACATGTCCCCTGCCCTTCTCCTCCCCCCTTCTGTTGCAGCCAGGTGTCCCAAGAATGACCCCCTCTCGGCTCCATTTACTGTTATCTACTAATAGATTGCAGGGCCCGTTGTATGCAGGAGTGTTCAGCTCTGCTCTGCTCCTCTCACTCCCTCCCTCCCTCCCTCCCTCAGATGTAAGATGCAGGGGCAGCAGCCCTTACTTCCTCCCCAATTCACTGGTAATGGCTTTGATCTGCACTTTACCGGCGGCATCCTCCTGTATTGAAAGGGTCCTCTCTTGATGACCTCATCAAGCGAGGGCCCTTTTTACAGGACAGAAGGACACTGCCGGTAAAGTGCGGACAACAGCCGCCGCCAGCGGGACGGGGAGGAAGTAAGTTTTGCTGCCCCTGCATCCTACATCTGAGGGAGGGAGGGAGGGAGAGAAGCACACCAGACCAGACAGGAGTGGAGCACTCCTGCACAGGGAGAAGTAAAGCACAGCGTTAGTTGCCAGGCCAGAGGGACATTCATGGAGAAGGGGGGGGGGCGCTGGGGGGGCCGCCTCTCATCAGTAAGGCACCTGTAGGCACGTGCCTACTGTGCCTTATGGTAAATTCAGCCCTGGCAGCACTATTACACTGTGGTATTACCAGTGAGTTACTTACCATGGTCCTTGTATGCTGCCGAACTGACCGTCCGCTTTGTTCTCCTGACTCAGTCGCTACTACACTCTGCGTTCACACTGCCCGGGTCCACTGATGCATCTAATTTTTTGGGCAGCACTTTTACACTGTGGTACTACCAGTGAGTTGCCATGGTCCTTCTGTGCTGCTGCACTGACCGGCCGCTTTGTCCTCCTGACTCAGTTGCTACTACACTCTGCGATCCCACTGCCTGGGTCCACTGACAACTCTGCTGTCATGTCATTGCTAATCGCTGCAAAAAAAACCCCCAAAAATTTCAAAAACCTCTCTGGGTCTTTTTGGCGTCAGCCACTCATCCTCCTCCAGTGGTACCATCACCGCCAAGTGCCATTGGGACTCACCTTCACCTCTGTGATTGCTGAACGTGTATTTCCCTGTTTAAAACCACTTATTGTCAATTAATAGCCCCATTTAAAGTGTTGATTTCACACTGTAAAATCCATTTTCTCAAAAACAAAAAAATATTTTTGGATGTTTTTTTGTTTAAGTTGTAGCCCCTTATCATCTTGATAATCCATGCAATTTGGGGGATTTTAGCATGTATGGGGGCTTTGCTATTAACGTTAAAAGAAAATCCGGATCCGGACGTGGATTCGGCAGTGATTGCGTCATTCACGACCAAAAATCCACGTCATGGTGTGGACACGTATCACAATACAGAACCAATCACACTGGAAGCAGATTTTTTTTTGGGCAACGGCCGTGGTTGCCGAATTCGTGGATCGGGACATCCGAGCATCACTAGTAGTTGACTATTTAACACAGAACACCTCATCTTCCTCAGCTTTCTCATGGAACTGTGACCTCTCTTCCTCCTCCTGCTCTGATACGGGCACCCCACATAGCTACTTAACACTCAGCCGACAGCTGCCACCGTTACTACTAGCACCACAG
This sequence comes from Hyperolius riggenbachi, assembly GCF_040937935.1. NCBI lineage: Eukaryota > Metazoa > Chordata > Amphibia > Anura > Hyperoliidae > Hyperolius > Hyperolius riggenbachi. The sequence goes on along the minus strand of NC_090649.1, from coordinate 112,611,400 downwards.
CCGATCCACATCAGATGTTGCAGGAGTTATTTACGCATGTTTGTGGGGAATTTACTGATTCACAACCATTTTTCTTGGACGAAGGCGCTAAGGATGTTACACCACCTCATATGTCTCAGTTAGGCAACGTCACTATGGATGTAAGGTGTGAGGATGATGAAGTACCTGTTGTTGGTGCAGTTTTGGAGGTTTCGGAGACAAGCAAAGCTGTGGGTGATGATGATGATGATCATGGCATGGCTGTCATGTGAGATCCCAGAAAACAAAATGAACAGGGGGACAGTTCAGAGGGGGAGTCCGAGAGGAGGAGAAGGAGACAAGTTGCTGTAAGAAGCAGGGGGAGCTCATTGGAAATAGCTCATGGCAGTGTCTAGCGTAGGGACAGCCAGCCAACACACCCTTCAACGTCAGATGCTGCTGCTGCCACCAACAAAATGCTGTCATCCCAGAGCTCAGAAGTGTGGAATTTTTCGTGTCTCTGCCTTAGATTACAGCAATGCCGTTTGTAATCTCTGCTACCCAAAACTAAGTCGTGGAAAAAGCATCACCCACGCAGGGACAAATGCCTTACGAAGGCACTTGATCTTTAACCACTTCACCATATCTGGACGCATATATCCGTCCAGATAGGCAGTGGTGCTGCAGCCGTGTGGTGCGCGCGATCGGGCGCGCGCCCGCGCGCGCTCCCGCTGCCCCCCCGATCAGTGAATGGGAATATAATTCCCATTCACCGATCTAAGTCCCCGGCAGAAATACCGACGCTTTCTCATCAGAGAGCGTGGTATTTCTGCCCCCAGGAAACTTCTTCTCTTCATTTTAGTTCCGACATCGTTCGCATCTAGGAATTTTTTGAATGTGGCCATCTTGTGGCCAAATAGTAAACTGCACCCACATACCTGTATTGAATAAAAAAAAACATTATATTACATCTAAAATTGGCTATTTACCTCCCAAACTAAAATTACCCAAATACATTTTTCTATTAAAAAATAAATAAAAAAAAATTACAATTAAAAAAAAAAAACTACATAAATAGTTACCTAAGGGTCTGAACTTTTTAAATATACATGTCAAGAGAGTATCTTATTAAATTTTTTAAAATTATAAGCTTGTAAATAGTGATGGACGCAAATTGAAAAAATGCACCTTTATTTCTAAATAAAATATCGGCGCCATAAATTGTGATAGGGATGTAATTTAAATGGTGTAATAAGCGGGACAAATGGGCACATAAAATGCATGGGTTTTAATTACTGTAGCATGTATTAATTTTAAACTATAATGGCCAAAAACTGAGAAATAATGATTTTTTTCGCTTTCTATCGTAATCTTCCTGTTAAAATGTATTTACAGTAAAGTGGCTCTTAGCAAAATGTACTACCTAAAGAAAGTCTAATTAGTGGCGGAAAAAACGAGATATAGAACAATTAATTTTGATAAGTAGCGATAAAGTTATTAGCGAATGAATGGGAGGTGAACATTGCTCGGATGCACAAGATTTTCGAAGCTGTAGGCTGAAGTGGTTAAGCACAAACACCAATGGGATGAGCACATGAGGAAAAGCAGCACACAAACGCAAACCCACCCTCCGCCTCCACTTCCTCCTCCAGGTGCAGCATCTTTAGCCGCTTTATCCTCTGCTGACCTTGCACATTCACAGCCACCCTCCTCCACTCCACCTCTCACCTTGAGCGGTTCCTGCTCCTCTGCCACAGCAGCCCGGTGTCCGTTAAGGAAATATTTGAGCAGAAAAAGCCAATGTCTTCCAGTCATCCCCTTACCTGGCATCTGCCAGCTGGCTTGTCAGAACTGTTAGCCCGCCAGCTGTTACCATACAAGCTGGTAGACTCTAAGGCATTCAGAAAATTTGTGGCGATTGGGACACTGCAGTGGAAGATACCAGGCCGCAATTTTTCCAAAGTGGCGATATCCAAACTGTACCGTGATGTTGAAAGGCAAGTGCTGTCATCTCTGGCACACAACATTGGGTCAAGGGTCCATCTGACCACGGATGCCTGGTCTGCAAAGTACGGTCAGGGCAGGTATATTACTTATACGGCACATTGGGTAAACCTGGTGATCGCTGGCAAGCATGGCGTACATGACTGTGCAGCGGACTTGGTGATGTCACCTCCACGGCGTGCAGGAAAGCTCCTCTCCTTCTCCTCCTACTCCTCCTCCTACATCCTCTTTTCTGCTGTCCTCCTCCTCGGCTGAGTGCTACTCTGCTATTGGGAGGTGTCTGGGCTGAAAACTGTAATGTCCCAGTTGTGTGTTGGACTTTGGACACAATGTGGGCTGCACGACCGCTGTCTGGACCCTAGTCCTGATGTTAATTTACAGCCATTTTTTTTTTGTATTTTAACTCCCCACATACTCAATTAGTGTTTCTCTTTAAAAAAAAAAAACATGATGCTTCATGCATCCTTTACTCTAAAAATGTTTTGGAAGCAATTTAATGGCCACTTCCGGTTTTCTATCCGGATATCTGAATTAACTTGGATTTCCCAGATAATGGGTTCGGATATCCGATTTTATTCACGTACCGTAACATTCGGATTTGGATATCCGATTCGGATACTGTCAGGAAGCGTGGAAGCGCAGCCGCTCGCTCTCAGAGCGGGGCGGCTGCTTCCACATCCAGCGTGGCAGAGCACGGGGAGTCAGCCGCCTCCACTCAGTCTGAGGCGGCTGTCCCCGTGCAGGGCTTGGCGGAGCGCGGGAAAAACGCCGCGTTGGACGCGGCGATTAGCGCGCATGGCCCTCTGGCTGTTACACTGCAGAGCGGTGTTGGGGTGGCTGGGACACGTAGTCCCTCTAGGTTAAGAATGACGCGCGCGCGTGCACTGAGGCAGAGCATATATGCCAGCCAGAAATGAGTCCACTGACCAGGTTGGTCAGCTGACCCTGGCTTCTCTCCTGATTGGTCCAGCACTTAGGGAGGTGCTGGAGATGCCTCCTTGTATATATACTGCCAGCTGTTCAGTTGTTGGGTGTCTGGCATTGCGATCACATTCGTGGGAGCACCCAGATCCGTAGTCAGATCCGCAAGTGTGCCGGGACCAGCTGGAGCTGTAATCCTACACTTAGCTAGATTTTGTTGATAGCTTAAAGTACTAGTTTGATTGTGATTATCTGTTATGACTTCCTGCTTGCCTGACTATCCTCCTGAACTCTGATCTTGCACCTCAATATTTCTGATACTCTGTTGCCGAACCCCGGCTCGTCCCTAGACTCTGTTTCTGCCTCCTGATTTTGTACCTCGATATATCTGATACCCCGTTGCCGAACCCTGCCTGCACTTAGACTCCGCCTCTGTCTCCTGATCTTGTACTGTATCTGTCCGTGTGTGTTCGACCTGGCTTGTCCGACCTCGAGAACCGACCTTACCGTTAGAGGCGGTTCCTCACTCTGTTAGCGACCCTGCCTCCACCCGAGCCAATGCAGATTGGTCGATCAAAACTGACCCAGGTGGAGCGAAGGCGGAGAATAGCTGAACAATTGTGCCTGTACTGTGCTGAAGCGGGGCATAGAGTGCAAAACTGCCCTAACAAGCCGGGAAATGAGTCTGCCTAGGAGTAGTGGGGGGTGACACCCTAGGCACACCTTTCTCACCCCAAAAAGAGAAAAAATTGCTTCTCCCCTGTACGATTACATGGGAGAATAAGTCGGTAGCCTCTGAGGCCTTCATTGATTCTGGCTCAGCGGCTAATTTTATGAACATTGAATTTGCTCAGGAGTTGGGTATTCCTCTCACTCCAGTGAGTCCCCCCATTCAGGTCACGGCAGTAGACGATTCCCCTCTGCAACGGAATCGTCCTCTGTCACAGACCCCGCAGGTGAAAGTCACGTTAGGGGCACTGCATGGGGAACAACTACAGTTTTTTGCATTGCGTTTGTCAACCTCCACTATCATCCTAGGCATGCGGGGCGTAAGGTCGTTTCATGTGCCCCTACTCAAACCTGCGGTGCATGTGGGTCCTACTCCTCCCCCTCCGGTGATGGTGGAGGACCAACCTGAGTACGAGGTGGAAAAAATATTAGACTCACGCATTGTTCAGAACTCGATACAATATTTAGTGCATTGGAAAGAGTACGGCATTGAGGAGAGACAATGAGTACCAGGGACTCGCATGCATGCTGATGAGTTAAAAAGGGAGTTTCACACTTTGCACCCAGAAAAACTTGGAAGGAGTTGTCCGGAGTCCACTCCTCAGGGGGGGGGGGGGGGGTACTGTCAGGAAGCGTGGAAGCGCAGCTGACCCTGGCTTCTCTCCTGATTGGTCCAGCACTTAGGGAGGTGCTGGAGAGGCCTCCGTGTATATATACTGCCAGCTGTTCAGTTGTTGGGTGTCTGGCGTTGCGATCACATTCGTGGGAGCACCCAGATCCGTAGTCAGATCCGCAAGTGTGCCGGGACCAGCTGGAGCTGTAATCCTACACTTAGCTAGATTTTGTTGATAGCTTAAAGTACTAGTTTGATTGTGATTATCTGTTATGACTTCCTGCTTGCCTAACTATCCTCCTGAACTCTGATCTTGCACCTCGATATTTCTGATACTCTGTTGCCGAACCCCGCTCGTCCCTAGACTCTGTTTCTGCCTCCTGATTTTGTACCTCGATATATCTGATACCCCATTGCCGAACCCTGCCTGCACTTAGACTCCGCCTTTGTCTCCTGATCTTGTACTGTATCTGTCCGTGTGTGTTCGACCTGGCTTGTCCGACCTCGAGAACCGACCTTACCGTTAGAGGCGGTTCCTCACTCTGTTAGTGACCCTTCCTCCTGAGGGTTACTTTCAGACAATCCTTCCTGCTGTCAGCCCGACTCCTCCCGTCTTGGAGAGTCCGGGTCTGCGGAAGGAATCTGTGCAGTACTCCTGACTACGCTGAGGCTTGTCCTCAAAGTGTTACTGTTACACCAAAACACTACACTCTACTCAGGTGAACAGAGGTTAGCTGGTATATCGGATTATCGGTGATACTGCAGATCACTTATAATCAGGTATACATCTGTATTTCCAGTGATACTGCAGATCACTGGTAATCAGATCCTCTCTGTGCTTCACTGATCATTACAGATACGGATTTCTAGCTATCCGGATCCGAATCAATTCCGATTTTAAAAGGGAGTATCCGAGCACTGCTGCACAGCAGCACCAGGAGAAGAGACACCTACTAAGTTAAGATAAGTGAACCAGGGACCAATACGAGCCTTATGTGGCAAGTACTGTTTGTGTTGATAATAGTTTTATTATTCCAGAGATTCACTTTATTCATTATCTATGTGGTTATTTTAACTTTTCTGGGCCAACTTATACTTGAGGTTTTTTTATTTTTGATTCCAGTTTAAGGGGGTCAAATTTTAGAGCCTACTTATACACAAAGTCGTAATGAACAAATCATTTAAATCTTGTATTTTATCTCTGAAGTCTGTATTCAGACCTAGGAAGTTATCACACTCAACACGGAGGACCTCAGAACTTCCTGTTAGGAGGTTGAGTGTGAGAGAACATTCTGAATGTAGGCTTTAACCACTTCACCACTGAAGGGTTTTACCCCTTGAACACCAGAGCAATTTTCACCTTTCAGCGCTCCTTCCATTCATTCGTCTATAACTTTATTATTACTTATCACAATGAAATGAACTATATCTTGTTTTTTTTCGCCACCAATTAGGCTTTCTTTAGGTGGGACATTATGCCAAGAATTATTTTATTCTAAATGTGTTTTAATGGGAAAATAGGAAAAAATGTGGGAAAAAATTATTACCGTATTTTTCGGACTATAAGACGCACATTTTCTCCCCTAAAAGTGGGGAAGAAAAGTCAGTGCGTCTTATAGTCCGAATGCACGGTCAGCTGTCCCCCACAAGCAGGTGCAGAACGTACCGGCAGCTCTCACCTATACTCCATCCTACTTCCATGTGCACTCTGCAAGGGTTTTGGCTCCATGCCACTGTTTTTTCATCTCCATGCTTTCACCGCAGCTGACCCGGTAAGTCACGTGGGCCATCAGCTGGGGCTGCCCACGTGACTCCAGGTCCTGTGTCCCATCTTCACTACTACCGCTGCCCGGACCCTGGAACATCTGAGCTGAACTGCTGACGTGGGATTCCGACTTCTGCCTCGCAAGCCACATCCGATGCTGCCATCACCGCCGCTGCCCGGACCCCGGAACATCGCCAGCTGAGCTGCCCACGTGGGACTCCGGCTCCTGCCTCGCAAGCCACATCCGATGCTGCCATCACCGCCGCTGCCCGGACCCCGGAACATCGCCAGCTGAGCTGCCCACGTGGGACTCCGGCTCCTGCCTCGCAAGCCACATCCGATGCTGCCATCACCGCCGCCCGGATATTGATTTCACCGCTGCTGCCCACGTGTCTCCGCCTCCTGACTTCCTCACAGCTGCTTGTTAGTTGCCTTCACCGCCGCTGTCTGGACCCAGGAACATAGTAGCTGAGTCATGTGGGCCATCAGCTGGAGCTGCCCACATGACTCTGGCTCATGCAGCAGCCCGGCACCTCAATCCCATCTTTTGCACCCTGGTTCACAGCATGACCCTGCCACTCTGAAGAGGACCCAGGAGCCATCAATATCTGCAATAGCCCAGTACCTAAAACCTCTCCCCTAGGATCAGTAAATATGAGAAATGAATTTGTAGCTTAGTGTAGGCAGTGGGGGTATTGGAGCTTAGTGTAGGCAGAGGGGGTATTGGAGCTTAGTGTAGGCAGTGGGGGTATTGGAGCTTAGTGTAGGCAGTGGGGGTATTGGAGCTTAGTGTAGGCAGTGGGGATATTGAAGCTCAGTGTAGGCAGTGGGTGTATTGGAGCTTAGTGTAGGCAGTGGGGGTATTGGAGCTTAGTGTAGGCAGAGGGGGTATTGGAGCTTAGTGTAGACAGTGGGGGTATTGGAGCTTAGTGTAGGCAGTGGGGGTATTGAAGCTTAGTGTAGGCAGTGGGGATATTGGAGCTCAGTGTAGGCAGTGGGAGCATTGGAGCTTAGTGTAGGCAGTGGGAGCATTGGAGCTTAGTGTAGGTTTTGGGGGCAGCAGGGGTTAGTGTAGTGTTAGTGGGGCAGCAGGGCTTAGTTAGTGGAGCCACAGGGGTTAGTGTAGCTTTGCAGTGTAGCTTAGATAGAGATAGAGTGTGGGGGGGAAAGGTCCATAAGATGCCCCTCCACTATAAATGCACCAGGTTTTGTATTTTTTTTCCCTGATTTTTGCCCTCTAAACCTAGGTGCGTCTTATCGTCAGGAGCGTCTTATACTCCGAAAAATACGGTAATTTTCAGTTTTCGGCCATTATAGTTTTTAAATAATGCATGCTACTGTAATTAAAACCCATGAAATGTATTTGCCCATTTGTCCCGGTTATAAAACCGTTTAAATTATGTCCCTATCACAATGTTTAAAATAACAACAATTTTGGGCAAGCACCATCCACTCTACCATATATATGGGTAAGTAGCAAGGAGTGTGCAGAAAGGAACCAAAAACATATATATATATATATATTTAAAGAGGAAAGTAGTTCCCTAAAAACCGCACCACTCAATCAAATAATCAGAATATAATCCATCTTTATTCAGTACAAGAAATGAATAAAAACACTAAAAACAATAGACACAGGGGCACATGGTAATAATAGTAAATACACAAATGGTTCATATAAAAACAATGCCTGTAACACACCTCCTGAATATTATGCTATAACAAGGTGCTAAAAAAATTTCATGTCAAAGTAGCAAACAATGAACCCCCAGACAAGGTGTCAGCCACAAACATACATACATAACTTGATCATGTGTAAAAATCAATAAAGTGCATAATGCCAAAAGAGGATGATAATATGAGAACCATCCATGAAGATAAAGTGTACAACCAACGTACAGGAATAGAAAAACCATAAATATAAAGTGCAATTGGAGACAAGAAGATGAGACTGCAGCTTACCGGGGATAAGGAGGGACAGGCAATGGAAGAGAGTACCCCAAAACGCCGTCGCGATTCGCTGCCTTCAATGCGCAGCTTCGTCTGGGCATAAGGACCTATCACAATATTTGGCGCCAATATTTTATTTGGAAATAAAGGTGCATTTTTTTCAGTTTTGCATCCATCCCTAATTACAAGCCCGTAGTTTATAAAGTAACAGTATTATACCCTCTTGACATAAATATTTAAAAAGTTCAGTCCCTAAGGTAACTATTTATGTTTTTTTTTAATTGTAATTTTTTTTTAATTACAAAAAAAATGGGGATTGTGGAAGGTAATGAGTTAATTTATTGTGTAAAACTAATGTATTTGTATATGTAAAATGCTTTAGGGTGTAGTTCTACTATTTGGCCACAAGATGGCCACAGTGAGTTTGTTTACATGTGACCTGTAAGCGTCCGGAAGGACGCTTACAGGAAGCACTACGAAGCTGGGAAGATCACAATGATCGCGCTGTTTCTCAAAGAAGCAAAGAAGCAGCAGATCATTGCGGGGGCTTAGATCAACGAACAGGAATGGTAAAGTGGTTAAAGAGGAACTCCAGTGAAAATAATGTAATAAAATAGTGCTTCATTTTAACAATAATTATGTATAAATGATTTAGTCAGTGTTTGCCCATTGCAAAATTGATTTACGTTCTGACATTTTCTTTACATTCTGACACTTATCACATGGTGACATTTTTACTGCTGGCAGGTGATGCCAGTGGACACAGATGCTGCTTGCTTTGTTGACAGTTGGAAACAGCTGCTAATTCCCACAATGCAACAAGGCTCCCACAGTGTGATGTCAGAACCATGGTCCTGACATCACACTGTGGGAGGGGTTTCACCACAATATCGGCTATACAGAGCCCCCTGATTATCCATTTGCAAAAATGAAAAAAAAATTCTCCTGGGAAAGGGGGTATCAGCTACAGATTGGGATGATGAAGTTCAATTCTTGGTTATGGTTTCTCTTTAACAACTATCTTACTTATTGAATTTACCGATAAACTTGTAATCTGAAAATCCTTACCTTTGTGTACCATTGAAGAAGAGGTGTATTGTTGAAGAGTTCTTCTATGTTAAGAGGATAGATGTGAACATTTTCCAAAGACGAGAGGGTTGGGTAATGACTCAATGCCCTTTTCGCATCATCTTCCGAGTTTGTATGGTTTAACCCTTTCATGAAAAAGACCACTTGTCTGTCGGGATAGACTCGTGCTGCGGACTCAATTGCACATAAGACAAGGGATGGCACCTGCATCCTGTCAGTGGTCTCCAGAAACACAATGTTTTCTCCCTTACTCAGAATGTCTTCAGAAGTGACTTTAGAGGGAAGTATTTTTCCAAGCCCTCCAGTTAGAGTTCTACCCATAACAACACCTTGCCACATGGTTGCTATAATGGAATGGGTAACAGACCCAATGTTGTTGCTCTTGTATATATATCCAGCTACTATTATAAGCAGCAGCAATAAAAAAAATTTCAGTCCCTTTATCATTTTAACAGTAAAATTCAATCTGCAAAAACACAAAAACAAAAAAAAAAAATATAGCAAGATTAATATCTTAGCAAGATTGAACATTAAAATGAAGATGTTTTGTAATGTATGTAATAACTACACATTCCTGGTCGTAGATTCTACATCCAGGATATTCCTCTCCTGTGTTCCTTAATATAGAATCTACATCTACTTTTTTTGTCTCTCAGTAAGGTTTTAACCACTACCTAGCTTATTCACCCCTTTTTAACCCCTGTAATACCTACACATGTTAATACACCTTTAATGACTGCCACCTGTAGCAATCGGTTAGTTCAGGGACCCAATGCTCTACAGATACATTGCTCTGCTGTTACCTAGCAATACATTTTACAGCACTGGATCCCACATACTATTCCCCTAGCAGTGGCATCCAATCACTACAGATGCACAGGCTGGCGATAATGGGCCGCTACATGTCCAGCTAGTAGTAGAATAAGACATATGTGGTATCAGTTTAATAAGAAAGGCAGGGGCGTAGCAATAGGGGGTGCAGAGGTAGCGACCGCATCAGGGCACTTGGGCTAGAGGGGCCCCAAAGGGCCCTCCCTCAACTACAGTATTAGCTCTTTATTGGTCCTTTGATCATAATATTCACTTCTATAGATAATTTGAATAGTGGTAATCATTAACAAACTGTTCCCCATCCCCTTCTTGTACCTCTAACACTGTAGTTGCCATTGGCAGGTTTTGGTGCGCCGTATCAATTGTTATGTATAGAGTGCTTGGGGGGCCCCATTGTAAAACTTGCATCGGGGCCCACAGCCCCTTAGCTACGCCACTGAAGAAAGGGCAAAAGAACACAATGTTATGGGCTTTATAGCTGTGAGGTGACTTGTCATGTGACAATTAGGAAAGGGGAAAAAAACTGATAAAAGTGTATTTTCTGCTATTCTGCCCTAATTTTCTCTACAAAACTTCCTAAACAAGAAACAAATTATTGAAAAAAAATATTACGCATATGCTTTTGTTGTTTAATATGTTTGTGCTGTGCTATCAGTGTCGTAAAAAGAGAAGCCTTAAACCCAAAGAACACTATCCCCACTGTCAAACATAGTGGTAGGAACCTAATGCTTTGGGGTTTTTTTTACCCAATGAACCGGGGAACCTAATCACAGTAAATGGCACCATGAAAATTAACAATACATGAGGATTCTCAATGACAACATCAGGTAGTCTGCAGAGAAACTTGGCCTTGGGCACCAGCATAACATTGACCCGAAACACACAGCAAAAGTGGTGAAGAAATGGTTAGCAGAGATTGAAAGCCTTGGCAGGGCCTCCCCCCTGCCTTAGTGTGTCCTTCTTAATTTTAATACCCCAGCAATTACACCCTTCTCATGGACTAACTCGTACTTGTTTTGCCGGGTCTCTGTAAACCGCTTTTTATACCCTGACTGTATGTATAACCTTGTGCTATGTTGTATACCCATTTGCTACCTCTCTGTCTGTCACCCCTTGTTGCAATGTATGTATCCCTATATATTGTCCAGCGCTGCGTAATATGTTGGCGCTTTATAAATACACTAAATAATAATAACAACATTAACATTGTGGAGTGGCCCAGCCAGAGTCCTGAACAATACATGAGGATTCTCAATGACAACATCAGGCAGTCTGCAGAGAAACTTGGCCTGCCTTGGGCACCAGTGGACATTTCAGCATAACAATGGCCCAAAACACACAGCAAACGTGGTGAAGAAATGGTTAGCAGAGAACAACATTAACATTGTGGAGTGGCACAGCCAGAGTCCTGACATGAATCCAATTGAGAATCTGAGGAGGGATCTAAAGATCAGGGTGATGCCAAGAAGACCCTCCAACCTGAAAGATTTGGAGCTCATTGCTAAAGATGAATGAGCAAAAATATCTGTGGAGACATGCAAACAGCTGGTCGGCAATTATAGGAAGCTTTGCATTGCTGTAATAGTCAATAAAGGCTTTTCTATTGATTATTGAGAAGGGTATGAATAATTTTGGACGGGACAATTTTTGCCCAAATGTAAATGGCTTGTGCCATTAACAGTGCAAGAATGGCAGCAATGAAATATTCCTCTGAAAAATCAATAGGTAATTTTTAATTGTTTTTTGTAGGCTCCACCCACTTTTCTGAATATTAACCCCAGTCACCCAGTAACCAACTGTGCAAAGTTTGAGAACCCTACCATTAACAGTGTAAGAATGGCTGCTTTTTACATTTCCCCAGTAAAATTTGTATTTGTCTCCGCCCACTTATGACCCTGCGTTGCCCGCTTATGTATTTGCACTTTCCTAACCCTAACACACAATTAATCAATTACTCAATTGCCAAGTTTGTGAGCTTTGCGGTGTTTGGCAACAATAATTTGCATTGGAATGAAACAAATCTGATTGGGTATTTGTGGCTCCACCCTCTTTCTGAAATTGAACCCCAGTCACCCAATGATCAACTGTACCAGGTTTGAGGCTTGTGCCATTAACAGTGCAAGAATGGCAGAAATGTAAATATTCCCCTTGAAAATTAATAGGTGAATTTTGATTGGCTTTTATAGGCCCCAACCACTTTTCTGAATAATAATCCTAGTCACCCAACGACCAACTGTGCAAAGTTTGAGAACCCTACCATTAAAGAGAACCCGAGGTGGGTTTGAAGAATATTATCTGCATACAGAGGCTGGATCTGCCTATACAGCCCAGCCTCTGTTGCTATCCCAAACCCCCCTAAGGTCCCCCTGCACTCTGCAATCCCTCATAAATCACAGCCACGCTGCTGACAAACAGCTTGTCAGAGCTGGCTGTGTTTATCTCTATAGTGTCAGTCTGCTGCTCTCCCCGCCTCCTGCAGAACTTCCCTCACTGCTGATTGGAGGGAAGGGACGGGAGCAGGGACCGAAGCTATGCAGGAGGCGGGGGAGCAGCTGAGACTGACACTACAGATGTAAACACAGCCTCACAGCACAGCTGTGATTTATGAGGGATTGCAGAGTGCAGGGGGACCTTAGTGGGGTTTGGGATAGCAACAGAGGCTGGGCTGTATAGGCAGATCCAGCCTCTGTATGCAGATAACATTCTTTAAACACACCTCGGGTTCTCTTTAACAGTGTAAGAAAAACAAAAGTTTGCTTTCTTAAAACAGAAAGAATTTGCGATAATTCAGGTTAGAGTGAGCTTGAGATGTCTCCCAGTGCATCACTGCTGAATACATGCAAATCATCTATTTATTACCCTTAGAAGCTAAACACACCTCCAGAACTGCTGGAATGCAATGATGTGTCAGCTTGTTAATTTATACAGAGCCATAATAATCCAACATGCATACAGACTGTTTTGGATTTTTTTTTTTTTTTTTTTTTTTTACCTCAGATTAGTCTTAATCTCTCCATAGAGACATAAATGCCCCCTAAAAGAGGAATCAGTCCAATCATCATATGGCATTTATTTTTATAATCTTTTTCTTGGGTCGTAAAAAATCAATATTCTCCAGAAATTAATCTTCCCCACACTCTTTCCTGTTTAGACACATAGTAACCCATTAACCTCACGGTCATATCATCCTGACGATAATCTGACAAATTATAATGATACACCTGCATCCTTCTTACAAGCCACAATGGGAAACCGAACCTCCTCGCTGTTATAGCAGTATCTTCTCCAAGTATCTCTCTCACTGCAATCATTATGCGTAAAGCAACATTATCCGACATACTATTCCACAACTTATTCGTCTCCTCCACCACCTTCACAATCTCTTTAGCACAACTTCTAGTCTGTATCACACAGTCCCTCTCAAGTGGCTCATAATACTGCCTTTCAAGCCGCACATTCGGTATACTATGTTCCAATAACACAGTCTGATCACCTCCTTCTCTCCCAGACGCTGCAACACATCGCCTGGGCTGCGGAGCAGGGCTATCCGGCTGCCCAGCATCTTTCACCTGAACTTCCATCTCATCATCCGAATCTTCCAGTACAACATACGGATTAGGTGACAGGGGCACCTCTGGAGCACTCCCTACCCCCAACTTCATCTTCTTACCCCCTCCTACTCTGCTTTCCTCCTCCTTCCTCAGCCTCCCCCTCCCTCCATGCCTCATCCTTGACTTCTGCTTCTCCCACTCCATCTTATCCTGCTCCTCCTTTTTATCCATCTCTGCACCCCAATCTATGGGCTCCTCTCCCCCCCGTGCCTCCTTTACCTCACCAGAACCTACTACCTTCGGCAGCAACACCGCACTCTGCTTCTTCTGCACCTTGGCCACACCCCCCACTCCTGAGGAACTACTACTCCCAGCTCGGCTACTCTGCACCTTCCCGCTGCCCATCCCACTGCTCACCTTACCTTTGCATACTGACTCCTCCCTCCTCTCTGGCTGACCCGCCTCCTCCCGCCGTCTCCCCCGCTCCTGGGTGACCCCCTGCCCCTCACTCACCCCCGCAATCACCTCCGCAGTCTTCCCAACACCGGACCCACTCTGCACAGCCACTTTCCGTGCCAGGGCCTCCTCCTCCTCCTCCCGCAACACGGCTTGCACACAAGTAGCGTCACCCACCGGCTCCTCCTCTCCAGACACGTCACCATCTGCCGGTGCAGCTCCGCTCACTCTCTCTCCACGAGTCTCCTCCTCCATTCGCTCCACAGCCTGAACACAAGAATCATCACCCACGGACTCCTCAGCCGTCACATTCCCATCTTCCGCAAACAGATCCGCCTGGCTGCACGGACTCTCACCAGCCACTCCCACAATCACTCCAGCCACTCCCACACCAGTCACCTCCGCAATCACAGCCGCTGTCACCTCCGCCGCACGCTCGTCACTCACCCCAGTCTCCTGGCGGCCATCCTCCTCACTGTACTCATCACCCTCCTCACTCTCCACATCCAGCAGCCCAACATCCGCCTCCTCACCACCCAGCGTCACATCCATCACAGCCACATCATCCAGCAACTCCTCCAACTCCCCAATCACATCGGCAACAGTATCCAGAGACGCCGAGAGCGGGACCACCTCACTGACGTCACCACTCTCAGCACCCACACCAGTCACCTCCCCACGCTCCACAGACACCTCCCCATTCGCTGCAGCCCCGCTCTCCTGACCACGCCCACCACTCTCTGCAGCAGTCACGTGAGACGCCAAGCCGGCAGAACCTCCGCCCTCCTCTGCCACCGGCCCGGACGCCTCCCTCCGCTCCTCAGCATCAGGTACAGTATCAGGTACAGTATCAGTAGCACGTAACACATCAGCAGCAGCAGCCAGCACAGAGCGCCCGGTGGTATTAGCACCCCAGCCAGCAAACATATTACGGCTCTCCCGAGCCACCTCAGCGTAGGAGAATAAACTCCTGCCCATGGTCATCTTACAGTCTCGTGCCATGTGCTCGGCCGACCCGCAGAGATCACACACACGGGGGGCCGGGCACGCAGAGGCCATGTGTCCCTTCAGCCTACAAATGCGGCAGGCTGCCTTATTGGGGCACTGGTCCCTGAAATGGCCATATAGGAAACAATATCGGCAATACTTCGGCTGCCCCTGGTAGTACACCATGCATCTCTCACCTGCCACGGTAAAGGCAGCCGGAGGGTGCACAGTGCCACCGTACCCATCAGAGTCTTTCTTCAAAACCACCTTAAACTTGATCTTACTCCGATACATCTTATAAGGGTTATACAGTTTCTCAGCATTACCAATATCCTCACAATATTGCTTCAAAAAGGTCCTCACTGTGTGCACTTCCATAAACGGGTTCAAACAATGGACAGTCAAATACTTCACCCCAGGGTCAAACATGGGAGTGATCTGGATCTTCTGCAGCACAGGATAAGTCCCCTCCAGAACCAGCTTCTTCCAATTTTCACACAGTGCAAGACATTTCTCCTCGGTATAAAGAGAAAGATCATAAGTGCCCAATTCCACAAACTCCTGAATGGCATAGATCTCTGTTACCTGTAAGTCTAGGATATCCAGCAGCACATCGACACAGACCGTCTTCAGACCGATTTCCTTCACCGCCTCCTTATCCACCTGAATTCGCACAGAATTGCGCAGTGGCGTTCTCCTGGGCTCCATCATCGCAGCAACCAGCTAGACGACCTTCGCCCCTCTGATGTTCCCGGGGCCCCCAAAAGGAGACCCCCCACTAAACCTCCTGACTCAGAACCAAATGCAGACACACTTGGTCTAAGCCAAAAGGCCGAGCGGCGATGCACAGCCTGATTCGGATTGTTTGATCCTCATCAGTGCATGACATGGATTAATTTGTCTCTATGCAGTAGGGCTTGTAACACCGAGAGGTACAGACTAACCAGCAAGCTCATGGTGACCCAGAACTCATTGGAGTGTGTAATGGACTACAATGGTCCTAAAAGCCCCCTTACTAAGATGTTAAGAAAAACAAGTTTGCTTTCTTAAAACAGAAATAATTTGCGATAATTCAGGTTGGAGTGAGCTTGAGATTTCTCCCAGTGCATCACTGCTGAATATATGCAAATAACCAGTCTACCCTTAGAAGCTAAACACACCTCCAGTGTAACAGTGTAAGAATGACTGCAGTTTACATTTTCCAGTATTTGTCTCTTTTTGGTTATGGGAATAAAAAGTATCCTATACTTTATTCCAGGTAATGTACAATGTGTGTGCCAAATTTCATTCAAATCCGTTCAGCCGTTTTTGCGTGATCGAGTAACAAACATCCAAACATCCGAACTTTCCCATTTATTATATTAGTAGGATGGGAAAGTTCGGATGTTTGGATGTTTGGATGTTCGGATATTTGGTACTCTATCACGCAAAAATGGCTGAACGGATTTGAATGAAATTCGGCACACACATAGTACATTACCTGGAATAAAGTATAGGATACTTTTTATTCCCATAACCAAAAATGGGGCGGAGACAAATACAAATTTCACCGGAAAATGTAAACTGCAGCTATTCTTACACTGTTAATGGCAGGGTACTCAAACTTTGCACAGTTGGTCGCTGGGTGACTGGGATTAATATTCAGAAAGGTGGGTGGAGTCTATAAAAGCCAATCAAAATTCACCTATTAATTTTCAAGAGAATTATTTACATTGCTGCCATTCTTGCACTGTTAATGGTACAAGCCTCAAACCTGGTACAGTTGATCATCTGGTGACTGGGGTTCAATTTCAGAAAGGGGGGTGGAGCCACAAACAGGCAATTAGATTTGTTTCATTCCAATGCAAATTACTGATGCCAAACACCGCAAAGCTCACAAACTTGGTAATTGAGTAACTGATTAATTGTGTGTTAAGGTTAGAAAAGTGGGCACAGCCAACACCGGCCAAATACATAAGCGGGCAACATGGGGTCATAAGTGGGCGGAGACAAATACAAATTTTACTGGGAAAATGTAAACAGCAGCCATTCTTACACTGTTAATTGTAGGGTTCTCAAACTTTTCACAGTTGGTTACTGCGTGACTGGGATTAAGATTCAGAAAAGTGGGTGGAGCCTATAAAAGCCAATCAAAAATTACCTATTGATTTTTTCAGGGAAATATTACATTGCTGCCATTCTTGCACTGTTAATGGCACAAGCTTCAAAGCTGTACAGTTGATCATTGGGTGATTGGGGTTTACATTTATAAAAGGGGGTGGAGCCACAAACAGCCAATATGATTTGTTTCATTTTAATGCAGGTTATTGATGCCAAAGACTGCATAGCTCAGAAACTTGGTCATTGAGTAATTGATTAATTTTGTGTTAGGGTTAGGAAAAGTGGGCACAGCCAATACCTGCCAAATACATAATCGGGCAATGCCGGGTCATCAGTAGGCAGAGACAAATGCAAATTTCACAGAGAAAATGTAAACTGCAGCAATTCTCACACTGTTAATGGTAGGGTTCTCAAACTCGGCACAATTGGTCACTGGGTGACTAGGATTAATATTCAGAAAAGTGGGTGGAGCCTACAAAAGCCAATCAAAATTCACCATTTGATTTTCAAGGGGAATATGTAATTGCTACCATTCTTGCACTGTTAATGGCACGAGCCTCTTGCCTGTTAATCACCTGTACCTGGTACAGTTGGCCATTGGGTGGTTGGGGTTCAAATTCAGAAAAGGGGTGGAGCCACATCCAGTCAGATTTATTTTATTTCAATGCAAAATATTGATGCCAAAGACCGCAAAGCTCACAAACTTGGTCATTAAGTAATTGAGTAATTGTGTGTTAGGGTTAAGAAAAGTGGGCGGAGCCAACACCGGCCAAATACATACTCGGGCAACGCCGGGCATCCAGCTAGTATATATATATATATATATATATATATATATTGGATGTGTGTGTGTATATATGTATGTATATATGTATGTATGTGCCCCGATCATTCGAGAACGCCTTGACCGATTTGAACAAAACCTGGTATACAGATCCTTTACTACCTGGGATGATATGTTCTGGGGGTCTCGCCCCCACCCCACCCCACCCCACCTAGGCGTAGCTGCAAAAAGCAAATCAGATTTCACCCATTCATGTCAATAAAAAAAAAATGGAAAAGGCTGCCATTCTCACAGTAATAAAGCCACACACTTGGCACAGTTGGTCACCTGATGACCGCGGTTGCAAACCTAGGGAAAGTGGGCGGAGCATGAAAGAGCCAATAAAATTTCAGCCATTTATTTTAAATGGGAAAATGTAAACTGCAGCCATTGTTAATGGCAGGGTTTTCAAACTTGGCACACTTGGTCGCTGGGTGACTGGGATTAATATTCAGTGGGTGGAGCCTACAACAGCCAATCAAAATTCTCCTGTTGATTTTCAAGGGGAATATTTAAACTTCTGCCATTATTACACTATTAATTGTTGAGGCTTCAAACTTGCTACAGTCGTTCATTCGGTGACTGGGGTTTAAATTCACTAAAGGGGCAGGGCCACAAACAGCCAATCCGATTTCCCTGGTGGATAAACTGCTTCCATTCACACATTTTTGATGCCAGGAACCCGAAATCTCACAAACTTTGTCATTGAGTGGCTGTGTGTCAAGGTTACAAAAGGTGGGCGGAGCCAAAAACTTATTTCACTGGGAAAATATAAACTGCAGCCATTCTTACACGGTTAATGGCAGGGTTCTCAAAATTTGCCCAGGTGGTCACTGGGTGACTTGGATTAATAATGAGGAAAATGGGTGGAGCCTACAACAGCCAATCAAAATTATCCTGTTGATTTTCAAGGGAAATATTTAAATTGCTGCCATTCTTACCCTATTAATAGCAGATGCCTCAAACCTGGTACAGTTGGTCACTGGGACTGGGTGACTGGGGGTTCAAATGCAAAAAGGGTGCGGAGCCACAAACAGACAATCAGATTTGTTTAATTTCAATGAGAAGATACAAATTGTTGAAACCAAGGACCCCAAAGCACATAAACTTGGTAATTGAGTGACTGTATGTGAATGTTAGAAAAGTGGGCGGCACCAACAACTACATTTTTTATATTGGAAAATATAAACTGCAACCATTCTTACACTGTTAATGACAGGGTTCCCAAACTTGACACAGTTGGCCACTGGGTGACTGTGATTAATATTCATAAATGTGGGTGGAGCCTACATCAGCCAATCAAAATTCACCTATTGATTTTCAAGGGTAATATTTACAGTGCTACTATTATTACACTGTTAATGACAGAGGCCTCAAACCTGATACAGTCAGTCATTGAGTGACTGGGGTCCAAATTTACTAAAGGGGTGGAGCCACAATCAGATTTCTTAGATTGATTTCAGCCATTCTGTTATAGGCAGGGTTCTCAAACTTGACACAGTTTGTCACTGGGTGACTGGGATTAATATTCAGAAAGTGGGTTGAGCCTACAACAGCCAATCAAAATTCACCAACTGATTTTCAAAGAGATTATTTACGTTGCTGCCATTCTTACACTGTTAATGACAGAGGCCTCAAATTTCACTGGGAAAATGTAAACTGCAGCCCTTCTTCCCTGTTAACGGCAGGGTTCTCAAACTTTGCACAGCTGGTGACTGGGACTTATATTCAGAAACGTGGGTGGAGCCTAAAAAAGCCAATCAAAATTCACCTATTGATTTTCAAGGTGAATATTAAAATTGCTAACATTCTTGCACTGTTAATGGCACAAGCCTCAAACCTGATACAGTCAGTCATTGGGTGACTACTGGTGTCCAAATTCACTAAAGGGGGTGAAGCCACAAACAGCTAATTAGATTAGGTAGATTGATTTCAGCCACTGTTATTGGCAGGGTTGTCAAATTTGACACAGTTGGTCACTGGATGACTGGGATTAATATTCCGGAAAGTGGGTGGAGCCTACAACAGCCAATCAAAATTCACCTTTTGATTTTCAAGGGGAATATTTGCATTGCTACCATATTTACACTCTTATTAGCAGAGGCTTCAAATCTGGTACAGTCAGTCACTGGGAGACTGGGGTTTAAATTCTGTAAAGGGGTGGGCCACAAACAGACAATCAGATTTGTTTAATTTTAATGGGAAAATGCAACTTATTGATGCCAAGGACCTCAAAGCTCATAATCTTGGTCATTGAGTGATGGTATGTCAAAGTTAGAAATAGTGGGCGGAGCCAAAAACTTTTTAAATGGGAAACTGCAGCCATTCTTACACTGTTAATGGCAGTGTTTCCAAACTTGACACAGTTGATCACTCAGTGACTGGGATTAATATTCAGATGAGTGGGTGAAGCCTACAACAGCCAATCAAAATTCCCCTATTGATTTTCAAGGGGAATATTGAAACTGCTGCCATTCTTACACTGTTAATGGCGGAGGCCTCAAACCTGCTACAGTCTGTCATTATGTGATTGGGGTTTAAATTCACTAAAGGGGCATGGCCACAAACAGCCAATCAAATTTCTTTGCTGAATAAACTGCTTCCATTCACACAATTTTTATGCCAGAAACCCGAAAGCTCACAAACTTGATCTTTAAATGACTGTGTGTCCAGGTCACAAAAACTGGGTGGAGTCAAAAACAAATTTCACTGGGAAAATGTAAACTGCAGCAGGGCTCTTAAACTTTGCACAGTTTGTTACTGGGTGACTGGGATTAATATTCAGAAATGTGGGTGGAGCCGAAAAAAGCTAATCAAAATTCACCTGTTGATTTTCAAGGTGACAATTAAAATTGCTGCCTTTCTTGCACTGTTAATGGCACAAGCATCAAACCTGATACAGTTGGTCATTGGGTCATTGGGGTTCAAATAAAAAAAAAAAGGGCCGGAGCCACAAATAGCCAATCACATTTGTTTCATTTCACTGGGAAAACACAAATTATTGAAGCTAAGAACCCGAAGCTCACAAACTTGGTTATTGAGTGACATCCAGGTTACAGAGAGTGGGCGGAGCCAAAACAAATTTCACTGGGAAAATGTAAACTGTAAACTGCAGCCATTCTTTGCCCAGATGGTCAATGGGTGACTGAGATTAATATTCAGGGAAATGGGTGGAGCCTATAATAGCCAATCAAAATTCGCCTATTGATTTTCAATTGGAGTATTTAAATTAATTTAAATTGCTGCCATTTTTACACTGTTAATAGCAGATGCCTCAAACCTGCTACAGTTGGTCATTGGGTGACTGGTGTTGAAATGCTGAAGAGGGGAGGAGTCACAAACAGCCAATCTGGTTTATTTTCTATGGGAATATACAAATTATTGATGCCAAACACCCCAAATCTCACAAACTTGGTCATTAAGTGTTTGTGTGTTAGGGTAAGAAAAAGTGGGTGGAGCCAACACCATACATATATATATATATATATATATATATATATATATATATATATATATATATATATATATTCTCTAAACACACTTAAAGAGACTCTGAAGCGAGAATAAATCTCGCTTCAGAGCTCATAGTTAGCAGGGTCATGTGTGCTCCCCTGCTAAAAGGCCACTATCCCGCGGCTTAACGGGGGTCCCTTCACCCCCAAACCCACCCCCGCAAAAGTTGGTTGCAAATTTGGTCGTGGAATTCTCTTCCTGGAGGCAGGGCTAACGGCTGCAGCCCTGCCTCTCAGCGCCGTCTATCAGACGCGCATCGCCCCCTCTCCCCCGCCCCTCTCAGTGAAGGAAGACTGAGAGGGGTGGGGGAGAGGCGGAGATACACGCTGACAGACGCGCGTGGGGCAGGGCTGCGGCGGTTAGCCCTGCCCCAACCAGGAAGCGCTCCCCCGCTGCACCGAGGGGATTTGGGGGTGAAGGGACCCCCGTTATGCCGCAGGATAGCGGCATTTTAGCAGGGGCACACATGCCCCTGCTATCTATGAGGTCTGAAGCGAGCTTTATTCTCGCTTCAGACTCTCTTTAACTTTGGTATTATTCTTTCTTTTTAGTACTTTTTGCTTGTTGGGTACACATGAAAAAGGTTTAATGTTGGTAATGTGAAAAGAAGGAAAGGTGAGTTGAATCATAAGCAGTTTTGTGAATTTACACCTTGGCCCATGTGCAATTAACTTTTTCTCCTGAATTATCTCCTTGGAGATAATTTTTCATCCTCTCTTTAGAATAACTTTTCAGCATTTTAAAGTTGAAAAAGTACCAAAGAGTAGCTAAAAAAGTATTATCAAATCATTTTGAGTATTTTCTTGCTTGCTGGTGGTTTGAAAGGCATTTTATGACAAAGTGAGAAAACCCAGGAGAAAAACGTGAATTGCATATGGGCCCTTGTGCCCGGACACTAATCAATGGAAGCGACCTGCTGCTTTTTTCTTTTTATGTAACTTGGGAGAAACAAGCAAATATCTATATTTTTTTTTAAATTTGCAAAACGTAAAAGTTACAAATCGCTTCAATAAGGGCAAGTCTGCAGAGATGGATCTCATTAGTTAACAACAGTAGTGCAATTACACGAAGTAACACCCTACGAAAAAAGGTTAGACAGATAACACTGCTTTTCAGCAAATTAGCAATATGACCCACCATAAAAGATCTCTGATATATTAACCAAAATATAAAGCAAAAAGGATAGAATTGTAATATTTGTAAACATAATACCTTATAGAGAACAACGGTTAGCATTTGGTCTTCTCCAGCCAGTCTTCTGAATGATAGTGTGCTGACACATCATACTTACACGTAGTCATCTCTCCTGCAATAGTAGCATATCCGGTTGGCTGATTTTACAAAAAAAACTTCAACATCTACGATGCAGTTGATTAATGAAACTATTGTTTGTGTCGCTGAATCATTAACCTTTTCCATAGTGCCACAGAAGCTGATGTCCATCTTAGGATATAACAAGCATGTTCTTCATTCTTTCCAAAATCTGCCCGTCATGCTGCTTGAATTCCTGCTGGTGGCAGCATTGTGGACTTTACAGGAACTACTACTGTCCACCAGCAGAGGTCTCATCTCCTGTGTGGAACTCTGTGAAAAGTCACCTGACCATTGTGCAGTATTTAAAGAGACACTGAAGCGAGAATAAATCTCGCTTCAGTGCTTATATTCAGCAAGGCACGTGTGGCCCTGCTAAAACGCTGCTATCCCACGGCTAAACGGGGGTCCCTTCACCCCCCCCCCCCCCCACCTCACAGCGCGTCTATCAGTGGCGCATCGCCGCCTCTCCCCCGCCCCTCTCAGTGAAGGAAGACTGAGAGGGGCGGGGGAGAGGCGGAGATACGCGCTGACAGACGCGCGTGGGGCAGGGCTGCGGCGGTTAGCCCTGCCTCAACCAGGAAGTGATCCCCCGCTGCACGGAGGGGATTTTGAAGGTAAGGGACCCCGTTTAGCCCCTGCTAATTATGAGCTCTGAAGCGAGATTTATTCTCGCTTCAGAGTCTCGTTAAGACTGCTTCTCTACCTCTCCCACTGTAAAAAAACGTGTCAAATCTCCTCCTTCAATTTTAAACAAAGAGTCCCACATACTTTGACCAGCGGCGGCATGATCCACACTGCCGTGGTCTCTCACAATTTCCTGCTTCTGTTCCACTAAACACTAACACAGTGCATTACATCCCACCCAAGGGAGCAGCAGGCAACTCCTCCCACAGACTTACTTCCAGTTGTGGTGCCTATTTCTGGATGCATTGCATTCCACTGTGTGGAATCAGTGGCGTAGCTATGGTGTTTGACACCCGGTGCGGATAATTTACTGACCCCCCCCCCAAAAAAAAAGCGAAGCGCACTGTGGCAAAAATGTGTGTGGCCATGACATCACATGAGTGGAGCTAACTATAATGTATCTGTGTAACAGTAAGGCAGTGTGCTAATATAGGTAGCCAGAATAGTTGCCCCCAGCATAGGTTAGATAGGTAGGTGCCCAAGTATAGGTTAGTTAGGTAGGTGCCTCCAATATAGGTAACCAGTATAGTTGCCACCAGTATAGGCTAGGTAGGTAGGTAGGTTTCCCCAATACAGGTTAGATAAGTAGGTGCCCCCAGTATAGATTACATAGGTATCAACCCCCCAGTATAGGTTAGATTAGGTAGCTGCCCCCCAGTATAGGCTAGATTGGTAGCTGCCCCCAGCATAGGCTAGATAGGTAGCTGCCCCCAGTATAGGTTAGATTAGGTAGATGCCCCCCAGTATAGGTTAGATAGGTAGCTGCCCCCAGTATAGGTTAGATTAGGTAGGTGCCCCCCCAGTATAGGTTAGATTAGGTAGGTGCCCCCAGTATAGGTTAGATTAGGTAGCTGCCCCCCCAGTATAGGTTAGATAGGTAGCTGCCCCCAGTATAGGGTGGGTAGGTAGGTAGGTGTGCCCCCCATAATGGAGGGGGGAGTCAGCTGTGGGGAGGGCAGCCCAACCTCTCCCTCCCTTCGTCTCCCCAGGCCACCCTCCGTGCTCCCCCCTCCAACTGCAGAGTTAGTGCAGGGAAGCGCTGTAAATAGTCAAAACTCACCTCCCTGGTTCCAATTGCTGCTCACTCGCCGTTGGTCTCCTCCTCTGCAGAGACGCTGATACACACACTGCTTCCTGCTACAGGAAGCAGTGTGTGTATCAACGTCTCTGCAGAGGAGGGGGGAGCACGGAGGGCGGCCCGGGGAGATGAAGAGAGGGAGAGGTCAGGCTGCGATTCCCACGGCTGACTCCCCCCTCCATTACATCGCCCCCTCCTCCCTCAGCGCTCAGGGCAGCCGGGGCCTGGATATCATCCCTGCCCTGCCAATGTGTCACCCCACCTGGTGCGGGTTGCACTCCCCCCCCCTCACGACTCTTGTGCGTGGAATGCATGCATCCCTGACTTCCTCACGTTGCCCAAACAGGATTTAAACAAATGTGAAACGAAAATAAACGTATGAGATAATGAATTTTATATGTAGGACTTATAATAAATAGAACATTAGTAGCACAGAAAAGAGTCTCATATTGTTTGCCAGTACAGATAGAGTTAAATAACTTGAGCTGTTATCTATGCAAAAGAGCTTCTCTGAGCTAGTCTACTAAAATGGTCAAACTCAGTCATGTTTTCTGAAGAGTTTAAACAGCCCAGAAACAGTAAGCGACAGCTCGAGATAAAGTTTTACTATAGGAAAGTTCTAAGGGTCATTAGCTCTGCTCTGTTTTACAACTTAAAAAGTGTTAAAGGACCACTATTGAGAAAAAAGTAGGCGGTTAAAATCTACAGGGGCTGTAATTATGTGTGTGTAATTATGTGATTCACATGTAATGCATGTCAGTGGGAATGCACAAACATTGCATTTTCCGTGAACATATCAGGCGTGTTGCTAGCCCCAAAGATCAGTGGCACGTGCCTCAGATCTCTTCTGGGGTGCCCCGGATGTCCTCCAGGCAGAGTAGAAGCACCACGGCACCCAGAATGACACCACACAGTACCCAGAATGCAAAACAGAGGCACCACAGCACCCAGTATGACACTACACAGCACCCAGCATGACATTACAGCACCAAGCATGCCCCACAGAGACACCATAGCAACCAGCATGACACAACAGCATCCACCATGGCACCACAGCACAAAGCAATCGGGGTATGCTGAGTCCTATGGTGCCTCTATGTGGGCATATTGGATGCTGTCATGCCATGCTAGGTGCTGTCATGCCTCTATGGGGGCATGCAGGAAGCTGTGGTGTCATGCTGGATGCTGTGGTGCCTTTATGGGGGACATGCAGGGAGCTGTGGTTCTACTATGGGGGCATGCTGGGAGTTGTGGTGCCTGAATGGGAGGCCCATGGGTGCATGGGAGGGGTCCAGTGGAAGGTCAGGGAATACTATGGGGGAACTGACAGATAACCTGGTGGCAGGCCAGCCCATCCAGCAGAAGGCAAGACCAACCAGCAAAGAAGCCACCGCATGGTATGTTGTTGATAGTGGATTCATAAAATGTAACGCATGTTTTACGTATGTTTTACCGCATGCGGTAATAGTGCAGTAATAGTGCAGTAATAGTGCGGTAATGAAAACTTTGTTTGTGTCAGTAAACTGAAAGAAGTGTATTCATGAAAAAAAAAGGGGGGGAGTAAGGAAGCGATAAATAACATGTTGTTATCGCCAACAAAGACCTGGCAAGTTTGCTCTACACAGTAGCATTTTAGGTGACAAATTGAGCCCTTTCAACTTAATGTTATGGAATTTTTTAAGGATACAGGGGAGGAAGGGTAGTTGTAATATCACCCAGGCTTATAGAAATCGCACAGTTAGATAATTAATAAGAATAATTGTAGATTCACACTGAAGGCATCCTAACTATGAATTAACACATGTGAAAGTATAGTACACAACCAAAAAGTGTGAAACAACTGAAAATATGTCATATTCTAGGTTCTTCAAAGTAGACAACTTTTGCTTTGATTGCTGCTTTGCACACTCTTGGCATTCTCTTGATGAGCTTCAAGAGGTAGTCACCTGAAATGGTTTTCACTTCACAGGTGTGCCCTGTCAGGTTTAATAAGTGGGATTTCTTGCCTTATAAATGGGTTTGGGACCATCAGTTGCGTTGTGGAGAAGTCAGGTGGATACACAGCTGATAGTCCTACTGAATAGACTGTTAGAATTTGTATTATGGCAAGAAAAAAGCAGCTAAGTAAAGAAAAACGAGTGGCCATCATTACTTTAAGAAATGAAGGTCAGTCAGTCCGAAAAATTGGGAAAACTTTGAAAGTGTCCCCAAGTGCAGTCTCAAAAACCATCAAACGCTACAAAGAAACTGGCTCACATGCGGACCGGCCCAGGAAAGGAAGACCAAGAGTCACCTCTGCTGCTGAGGATAAGTTCATCCGAGTCACCAGCCTCAGAAATCGCAGGTTAGTAGCAGCTTAGATTAGAGACCAGGTCAATGCCACACAGTTCTAGCAGCAGACACATCTCTAGAGTCTTGAACAACTGTTAAGAGGAGACTTTGTGAATCAGGCCTTCATGGTAGAATATCTGCTAGGAAACCACTAAGGACAGGCAACAAGCAGAAGAGACTTGTTTGGGCTAAAGAACACAAGGAATGGACATTAGATCAGTAGAAATCTGTGCTTTGGACTGATAAGTCCAAATTTGAGATTTTTGGTTCCAACCACCGTGTCTTTGTGCGATGCAGAAAAGGTGAATGGATGGACTCCACATGCCTGGTTCCCACCGTGAAGCATGGAGGAGGAGGTGTAATGGTGTGGGGGTGCTTTGCTGGTGACACTGTTGGGGATTTATTCAAAATTGAAGGCATACTGAACCAGCATGGCTACCACAGCATCTTGCAGCGGCATGCTATTCCATCCGGTTTGTGTTTAGTTGGACCATCTTTTATTTTTCAACAGGACAATGACCCCAAACACACCTCCAGGCTGTGTAATGGCTATTTGACCAGGAAGGAGAGTGATGGGGTGCTGCGCCAGATGACCTGGCCTCCACAGTCACCAGACCTGAACCCAGTCGAGATGGTTTGGGGTGAGCTGGACAGCAGAGTGAAGGCTAAAGGGCCAACAAATGCTAAGCATCTCTGGGAACTCCTTCAAGACTGTTGAAAGATCATTTCGGGTGACTACCTCTTGAAGCTCATCAAGAGAATGCCAAGAGTGTGCAATGCAGTAATCAAAGCAAAAGGTGGCTACTTTGAAGAACCTAGAATATGACATATTTTCAGTTGTTTCATACTTTTTGGTTATGTACTATACTTCCACATGTGTTAATTAATAGGTAGTCCACAAATGCACACAGAAGGATCCGCAGACCAAATGCTGGTAGAAAAATGCTGTTTTTTCTTTATTCAAAAAATTCCATGTTGCATAGCAATAAAACCACAGGGTTCAACTGACGCGTATCGGGCTTACAATCTGCCCTTAGTCATAGTTAAAAGTGAACCTGCAAGGGGAAGGCTTTATGTAGGTGGGAGAAGATCAAGCTCCACCCCATACCTCAAACAGCCTTCACCTTAAAGGAGACATGTACAAATGTGCATAATACATAGATACATAAGAAAATTATACAATATATCAAAGATTAATAAACGAATTAAAAAGTTAATCTAAATGTAAAAAATCATCTCTAGAAAAACAATGTACCTCCAATTGCCCAAGAAGAAGGGCCACACAGAAAGGGAGAGAAGGGGAGAAAAAACCTGGATCCCCAGAGAGGGTGAGAAAAGAGGAAAGGGGCGAGATTAATGATCATAGACTAAACTCAGATCCCAACGTGTATTAAGACCCTTAGGGATGCGAGTGTCCATTTTATAAATCCAATATGCCTCTCGCCTTAAAAGCAACTTGTACGTATCCCCACCCCTCTTCGGACTCACCACCCGCTCAACCCCTTGAAAAACAAAAGAGGAAAGATCACCTTTATGTACGTTTTGAAAATGTTTGGAAACCACCGACTTTTTGAAGGTGTTCCAATTTGTGCCGCAATAATGTTCGGCAATGCGAGCTCTCAAATTGCGGGTGGTACACCCCACATATTGTAAATGGCACACAGTACAAGAAATCACATAAATGACATATTTAGTGTCACAATTCACATACTGTTTGATGGGGAGACTAGTGCCAGTGGCAAAAGAAACTATAGAAGATCCCTTTTTTTTTTTCATTGGGTGACTTTGGATGTTGCCTCTTTATATTCCTCAATTCCACACGAACTTGCGTTGAAAGCTTTGGACTTTCACCTAGCTAAATATTCTACCTTTGACGCTTCCCTGCAATCTTACCTCTTGAGGGCCGTGGAGTACCTCCTCACACACAATTATTTTATGTTTGATTCGGGGTTCTACCTCCAGAGATGCGGAGCTTCCATGGGGGCGAAATTTTCCCCCTCCCTAGCCAACCTATTCATGGGGTGGTGGGAGGAGCTCCGCATCTTTGGGGATGAGAACCCCTTTGCCTCCCATATCGTCTGGTATGGCAGGTTTATAGATGATTTGCTTTTGGTGTGGGGGGGTCCTCCCGGCCTTCTCGAAGATTTCCTAGCCTATGTTAACAGCAATGAACTTAACCTGACATTTACTATGAGCCACCATAACACATACATTAACTATTTAGATTTGACCTTAACTGGGGACCCCTCTATTCACCGAGTTTCCACCAGAACATATCGCAAGCCTACAGCAGGCAATTCTATACTTCTTGCCAGTTCCTGCCACCCTAAACATACCATCAATGCCATCCCCACTGGGGAGTTTACTCGGGCAGCCCGTAACTGTTCTAACCCTGAACAGTTGGAGCAAGAATGCCTTTTGGTAGAAGACAGACTTAGACAAAGAGGCTACACAAAACAACAGCTTACTAGGGGACGAATTAGAGGTACCAGAAAACCACGCAATGAACTTTTACGTACTAGAGATCGGGATGGGGGCCGAGACGACAGGGTGACATTTGTTACAGAGTATAGCTTAGAGTTCAATAAAATTACAAATACTGTAAGAAGATATCTCCCGGTACTGCACTCTGACCCTAAACTCAAATTTATTTTGGAGAAAGGGTGCCGCTTCTCTGCCAGAAAGGCACGCACCCTTGGGTCGATTCTCTCCCCTAGTTCCTTTCAATCTCCCCTCCCGTCCCGTCCCCCTACCTGGCTCGCAACGGTGGGATCTTATCCCTGTGGTTTTACAACCTGCCACTATTGCCATTGTCACAAAAAGGGATCTTCTATAGTTTCTTTTGCCACTGGCACTAGTCTCCCCATCAAACAGTATGTGAATTGTGACACTAAATATGTCATTTATGTGATTTCTTGTACTGTGTGCCATTTACAATATGTGGGGTGTACCACCCGCAATTTGAGAGCTCGCATTGCCGAACATTATTGCGGCACAAATTGGAACACCTTCAAAAAGTCGGTGGTTTCCAAACATTTTCAAAACGTACATAAAGGTGATCTTTCCTCTTTTGTTTTTCAAGGGGTTGAGCGGGTGGTGAGTCCGAAGAGGGGTGGGGATACGTACAAGTTGCTTTTAAGGCGAGAGGCATATTGGATTTATAAAATGGACACTCGCATCCCTAAGGGTCTTAATACACGTTGGGATCTGAGTTTAGTCTATGATCATTAATCTCGCCCCTTTCCTCTTTTCTCACCCTCTCTGGGGATCCAGGTTTTTTCTCCCCTTCTCTCCCTTTCTGTGTGGCCCTTCTTCTTGGGCAATTGGAGGTACATTGTTTTTCTAGAGATGATTTTTTACATTTAGATTAACTTTTTAATTCGTTTATTAATCTTTGATATATTGTATAATTTTCTTATGTATCTATGTATTATGCACATTTGTACATGTCTCCTTTAAGGTGAAGGCTGTTTGAGGTATGGGGTGGAGCTTGATCTTCTCCCACCTACATAAAGCCTTCCCCTTGCAGGTTCACTTTTAACTATGACTAAGGGCAGATTGTAAGCCCGATACGCGTCAGTTGAACCCTGTGGTTTTATTGCTATGCAACATGGAATTTTTTGAATAAAGAAAAAACAGCATTTTTCTACCAGCATTTGGTCTGCGGATCCTTCTGTGTGCATTTGTGGACTGGCTTGGCTCTTTTGATCCTGCACCTGCTGGCTAGTTCCTAGGGGGTAGAGCGTTCTGAACTTTTCCAATTAATAGGTAGGATGCCTTCAGTGTGAAATTACTATGTTCATAGTCAGTCCAAACTTTTGGTCTGTACTGTATATATTATATATATATATATATATAAATATATATATATATATATATATATATATATATATATATACTATATATATATAATTTATGATTTATAGAAAATAAGTCACGTGTGTCTAAAACTGCCAACGTTTACCCAGCATGCAACACCTTGTCATTAGGAAGTCAGCGGCAAACTACCGCACTCAGCAAATTATACCGACAGCTTTCTGCACCACACTGCACACTTACCACACACTTACTGCACGCTTACCAACTGCTATCGCAATCACCTCGCACTCAAAAAATTTTTATGAATTCATTTCAAAAACCCCCATTTACCGCTAGCGGTAATTTCCCGCGCATCTCTGAACTACCGCACTCACTTTTATGAATCGAGGCCATTGTATTTATTCTTTTCCGGTTCAAAGAGTTCACTTCCTGACTTGCATCAGGGAGTGAATTACAAAACTGCTCGGGAAAAATGCTTAGATAAGCGCTTTTAACAAAACCGCATCGCCCACCCAAGTGCCAAGAGAGGAAAAAAACGCCTTTGATAAAGCCCAGCGTGGACGGATACGCGAGCGGAACGCAATGGGAATGAGGCCTGAATGACAGCATTATTTTATAGTGCATTTTACTCTAGGAGAAATCTACATGTTATAATGTATGATGTATGTATTTTAATTTTCACAGTATTTAGTGACAGCTGTCTTTTAAAGAAAGAGAGAGAAAGAGAGAGAGAGAAAGAGAGAGAGAGAGAGAGAGAGAGAGATCTAATTGGTTGGACCTTTCTGGAAAGTGCTCAACTTATTTGGCTGCATTTAAATGTGATGATAATTAACTATCAAGAAAATAGAAGATATTGACAATTAACCACTTAAAGTGGATCCGAGATGAACTTTTAGGCTAGTTACACACCAGGACGTTGCGTTTAGGGGACGTTATAGGGCACATAACGTGCCCCTAACGCAACGCCTGGTGCTCTCTGGTGTGGACGTCGGAGTGAGCCGCGTTGTGCAGCTCACTCTGGCGTCCGTGATGCGTACTCTTGGACGCATGCGGCATCACGTGGTCCTGCCCGGCCAATCTCCGCACAGAGTGGCCGCTCCAGGAAGTAAACACTGCACGTCACTGAGTGCAGTGAATATTAATTAGCAGAGTGCCCGTCCACTCTCTGCTCCTCCCCATCATGACTGAGCATGTGCAAACAGTCTAACGCGGCTTAGCTGCCTATAACATACTGCATGCAGCACTTTGCTGCGTTACAATGTAACGCAACGTGGGCAGTGTGAACAGCCCACTTGTGTTACATTGCTGTGCGTTGGGGGAGTGTTACAGGCTGCACTAACGTGCGCCTGTAACGTCCCTGTGTGCAAGAAGCCTTACTCATTGCATAATTTTGTTCTTTTCATATTGTTTTTCATCAAGCCAAATACTTTTTGTTTTTGTTTTAATACTCTAAACAAGCCTTGCCCACAGCTTTTCAGAGAGCCTTGGCATTTTCAGAAAGTAGCAAGGGCTCGTGGGAGCTCAGTCTGGGCAGGAGGAGGGGGATGTATTACTAGCCAGAGATTTCAGAGGCAGAGGGGAGGAGGGGGGAGTAGGTTTTGTAGTGCTGAAGATGCTATCAGCTTTGCCTGTGTGTAATGTTTACAAACAACATGGCTGCTGTCATTGTATCAGAGGAAGAAATAATCACATTCTATTGAACCTGTTTGCAGCTAGATTTGCTGTGTAAACTATCTAAACTTTAAATAAGATATACAGACAAGTTACTTGTTCAAGTTAGTTTTTCCTCTCAGATCTGCTTTAAGGACCACAGGCTTAAACCACCCTGGTGACCAAGCCATTTTTTACAATTCAGCACTGCACAGCTTTAACGGTTTATTGCTCGGTCATACAACTTACCACTCAAACAAATTTTACCTCCTCTCCTGATCTATTTATTATACATCCTACATATAAAATTCATTATCTCATACGTTTATTTTCATTTCAGATTTGTTTAAATGCTGTTTGGGCTGAGTGAGGAAGTCAGGGATGCATGTATTCCACTCAGTGGAATGCAACCAGAAATGGGCACCACAACTGGAAGTAAGTCTGTGGGAGGAGTTGCCTACTGCTCCCTTGGGTGGGATGTAATGCTTTGTGTGACAACTTCAACTGGTCAAAGTATGTGGGACTCTTTGTTTAAAATTGAAGGAGGAGATATGACATGTTTTTTACAGTGGGAGAGGTAGAAAAGCAGTCTTAAATACTGCACAATGGTCAGGTGACTATTCACAGAGTTCCACACAGGAGATGAGACCTCTGCTGGTGGACAGCAGTAGTTCCTGTAAAGTCCACAATGCTGCCACCAGCAGGAATTCAAGCAGCATGACAGGCAGATTTTAAAAAGAAAGAAGAACATGCTTGTTATATCCTAAGGTGGACATCAGCTTCTGTGGCACTATGGAAAAGGTTAATGATTCAGCGACACAAACAATAGTTTCATTAATCAACTGCATTGTAGATGTTGACTTTTTTTGTAATATCAGTCAACCGGACATGCTACTATTGCAGGAGAGATGACTACGTGTAAGTATGATGTGTCAGCACACTATCATTCAGAAGACTGGCTGGAAAAGACCAAATGCTAACCGTTGTTCTCTATAAGGTATTATGTTTACAAATATTACAATTCTATCCTTTTTGCTTTATATTTTGGTTAATATATCAGAGATCTTTTATGGTGGGTCATATTGCTAATTTGCTGAAAAGCAGAGTTATCTGTCTAACCTTTTTTCGTAGGGTGTTGCTTTGTGCAATTGCACTGCTGTTGTTAACCTATTTTAGTTCCTGGACGTAGAAACTACGTCCAGGAACCATGTGCGCTCCCGGCTGCGGTTCGTTAGCCAGGCAATCAGTGAATCGAGCCAGTGGCGTAGCTAAAGAGGTGTGGGCCCCGATGCAAGTTTTACATTGGGGCCCCCCAAACACTCTACACATAACAACTGATAAGGCGCACCAAAACCTGCCAATGGCAACTACAGTGTCAGAGGTGCAAGAAGGGGATGGGGAACAGTTTGTTAATGATTACCACTATTCAAAGTATCTATAGAAGTCATTATTATGAGCACAGGACCAATAGAGAGCTAATATTGCAGTTGAGGGAGGGCCCTTTGTGGCCCCTCTGGCCCAAGGGCCCCGATGCGGTCGCAACCTCTGCAACCCCTATTGCTGCGCCCCTGAATCGAGCTATGGTGCCCGATCACTGATTCCTCTCCCCTGCTGAAAAAACGACAGCTTCTCTTGGAAGCTGCGCTTTTTCTGGCTGTAGCATCCCCCATGTGTCTATCTAAGCGTATGTTACGCTTAGAGTGACGTCATGTAAACAAACTCATGGCTGCCATCTTGTGGCCAAAAAGTAAAACTACAACTAAAAGTAAAAAAAATAAAACTCAAACACACATTTACATTATAAATCTATTGTTTACATCCCACCCTCCCAAAACTACCCAAATAAAATGTTTAATATAAAAAACAAAAAACATTACAATGGAAAAACAACATGTAAATATTCACCTAAGGGTCTAAACTTTTTAAATATCAATGTAAAGATGAAATATTTCTATATTTTTTTTATTTTAAACTTGTAAATAGTGATAGATGCAAAACGGAAAAAATGCACCTTTATTTCCAAATAAAATATTGTCGCCATACATTGTGATAGGAATATAATTTTAACGGTGTAATAACCGGGACATATGGGCAAATACAATATGTGAGTTTTAATTATGGAGGCATGTATTATTTTAAAACTATAATGGCTGAAAACTGAGAAATAATGCATTTTTTTCAGTTTTTTTCTTATTCTTCCTGTTAAAATGCATTTACAGTAAAGTGGCTCTTAGCAAAATGTACCACCCAAAGAAAGCCTAATTGGTGGCGGAAAAACAAGATATAGATCATATTGAAATACGATAACAGAGGCGCCAAGCAGAATAAAATTAGTTAAAATTGTTAAAAAGGGGGAAGTGGGTGGACTCACCTCCCTTCTGAAAAAAAGGCCGGACAATGGACAGGTTACTTACAGTCTAAAGTAACATTTATTAGTAACTCCAAAAGTGCAACGCGTTTCACGGGTAACAGTCCTGCTTTTTCAGGCAAACGATTTTTGGAGGGTGCTGGGGAAGGGAAACAAAAGGAAAAAAAGGGGATTGCCAGAGGAACGCAAATACCAGGCACCCGAAGGTGCACCACAAGTCTACAGCAATAAAATGTGCAATTATGCGTTTAACAGCAAAATATGCATATAAAATAGACTGAGAACGTGTGCAAGTAGCATGTATAAAGTGACAGTGCACATATCCATAATATAAAGGCAGAGTACGAGTCACTCTTAGTAAAATGATAAAACAGTAAAAAAGAGAATTTAAAACAGGGAGAAGCAGAGAAAGGTTTAGTTTTTAAAGGAGTGAGTGCAGCAGTATATTATGATAAGGCAAAAAAGGCATACTAAAAAACAGCAGTGTTTAAGGATGAACAAATGCTCAACTTACCAAAGTTATGAGAAACAGAGAAAGGTTTCATTTTTAAAGGAGTGAGTGCTGTTTCTTAGTATGAATTTTTGCTTTATCTTAATATACTGTTGCACTCACTCCTTTAAAAATAAAACCTTTCTGTAAATTTAAAAAACATAGATACTGTATATGCTTGTTTCTCCCAAGTTACATAAAAAGAAAAAAAAAAAAAGCAACAGGACGTTTCCATTGATTAGTGTCCAGACACAAATGCAATTCAGGTTTTTCTCCTGAGTTTTCTCACCTTGTCATAAAATGCCTTTCAAACCACCAGCAAGTAGTGGTGCTCGGATGTCCCGATCCACGAATTCGGCAACCACGGGCGCTAGCAAAAAAAAATGTCATGATTGGTTCTGGATTTTGAATCGCGTCTACGCTTCGATTTTTGGTCGTGAATGATGTAATCACGGCGGGATCCACAGATCCGGATTTTCGTTTAACATTAATAGCAAATCCCCCATACATGCTACAATCCCCCAAATTGCATGGATTATCAAGCTGATAAGGGGCTACAACTTAACCTCTTGAGGACCGCAGTGCTAAACTCCCCTAGTGACCAGGCCATTTTTACTAAAATAGCCCACTGCAGCTGTAAGGCTAAGCTGCAGGGCCGCACAACACAGCGCACAAGTGATCCCCCCCCCCCTTTTCTCCCCACCAACAGTGTTGGTGGGGTCTGATCGCTGCCCCATGTTTTTTTTTTTTAAATAAATATTATTGTTAGCTTTTTTTTTTTTTTTTTTTAAAGCTGTTTCTTTAAAAATCTTCCCTCCCCACAGCCAGCCAATTATAGCGATCGGCTGTCATAGGCTTCTGCCAATGATAGCCGATCGCTCTCTTGTCCCCAGTGCAGAGCTGCTGCTGATCGCAGCGCTGTACATGGAAATAGCCGCTCAGAGACTGAAGGTGGGGCGGAGCTCCACCCTCCCAGCAGGAGATGCGTGCGCAGCCTGCGCGCGATCTCCTGCAAAACAGAGCCCCAGGACTTTACGCCAATCGGCGTTAGGCGGACCTGGGGCTGCCGCCGCGGCCATGCCCATCGGTGTGACGCGCTCGGCAAGAGGTTAAAAAAATTCCTAAAATAATTTTTCGTTTTTGAGAAAATGGATTTTAAAGTGAAATCAACACTTTAAATGGGGCTATTAATTGGTAATAAGTGGTTTTAAACAGGGAAATACACTTTAAGCAATCACAGAGGCGAAGGTGAGTCCCAACGGCACCTGGCAGTGATGGTACCACTGTAGGAGGATGAGTGGCCGACGCCAAAAGGACCCAGAGAGGTTTTAATAATTTTTTTTTGCAGCGATAGCAATGACATGACAGCAGAGTTGTCAGTGGACCCGGGCAGTGTGAACGCAGACTTTAGTAGTGACTGAGTCAGGAGGACAAAGCGGCCAGTCAGTTCGGCAGCACAGAAGGACCATGGCAACTCACTGGTAGTACCACAGTTTAATAGTGCTGCCAAAAAAGTTAAATGCGTCAGTGGACCCGAGCAGTGTGAACACAGACTTTAATAGCGACCGAGTCAGGAGGACAAAGCAGCTGGTCAGTGCGGCAGCACAGAAGGACCATGGCAACTCACTGGTAGTACCACAGTTTAATAGTGCTGCCCAAAAAATTAAATGCATCAGTGGACCCGGGCAGTGTGAACGCAGACTTTAGTAGCGACGGATTCAGGAGGACAAAGCGGCCAGTCAGTGCAGTAGCACAGAAGGACCATGGTACCTCACTGGTAGTACCACAGCCGAAAAATGAACCAAGGTAGGCAGGTTGTAACTTTCTTCAGAAAGGCAGGCATGGTTAACAAATTGCAGCAGCCAATTCATGTCCCCCTGTGGCCGACAATAGGGGCTAAAAACTCACCTTTCACCCATGCCTGGTTTATTTTGAGGAAGGTGAGTTTGTCCACAGAGGCGTGGGACAGCCAAGAGCGCTTCTCGGTGACCACGCTACTGGCCACACT
This sequence comes from Hyperolius riggenbachi, assembly GCF_040937935.1. Classification (NCBI taxonomy): domain Eukaryota; kingdom Metazoa; phylum Chordata; class Amphibia; order Anura; family Hyperoliidae; genus Hyperolius; species Hyperolius riggenbachi. Next base: position 112,574,368 of record NC_090649.1, on the reverse strand, counting down.
GAATCATCTCTCAGAGAGGACACTGGCAGGGGGGCAGGACAGGAGTTCTAGGGCGTACTGGGCAAGCTTCCTCCAGATGTCCATTCTCTTTACCCAGTACTCACAGAGGTCCACGGGGCTGTCAGTGTCATTGAGCCCGCTGAATGACCCCATGTAGTCAGACACCATGCTGGTCAGTCACTACTGGTGCTGGTTGTAGGTGGTTGCTGTGGCTGGCACCTCTGCTCTGGGCCGCTGCACTGCATACAGGCTCGGGCTTAGGCTCTTCAGGTCTCCAGGGCGCCGGCTGCTGCTGCTGGTGGTTGTTCTGCAGGTAGCAACGTCAGGCACCTGTTGCCGGGTTGGCAGAGCAATTACAGTGGGGGTGGAAGGCTGGGGGAATGCTTCCAGTAGTCTGCGCACAAGGGCCTCCTGCAACTCCCTTGTGCGTTGCTCGGTGGTGGATGGCGTCATGAACTCCCCCAGCTTCCCCTTCAGATGTGGGTCCAGCATCAAGGTGATCCAGATGTCCTCCCTTGAATGCATCTGGATCACCCGGGGGTCCCTGCGAAGGCAGCACAACATGTGTGCAGCAATGGGGAACAAGTGGGCATTGGCATCGAAAACAACCTCTTCATCCTTGTCGTCGTCCCATACCATATTGCTGTCCTCTTCCTGTGCCGTGTCCTCCTCCCCAAGCCAACATCCCTGTACAATGCCAGTGGCGCTCTGCTCCTCCTCCTCAGCATTCAGGTTAGGGACCTCCAACTCCTCCACCTCCTCCACTACCTGTGAGCCCTCCTGTGAGCTGGACTGTGCTGCCATCTGCTCCTGATCCAGCTGCCTCAGGGCTGCCTCCCCCTGTTCGATCAAATTGCACATTGCCTAGTCCAGCAGGCAAACAATGGGCACCCACTGACACACGGAGGCCCACTCCTTGCTGACCATCTTGGTTACCTCCAGGAAGGGACTCAGCACTAGGCATACTTGCTGCATCAGTGTCCACTGAGTTACAGTGATGATGGTGACTTTCTGGTTGCTGGGGACACTTGGGTCTAAAATGTAGGCCCTAAGAGCCAGCCTGTGCTGTCACAGCCACTCCAACATGGCCAGAGTTGAATTCCAGCGAGTTGGCACATCAATTATCAGGCGGTGTGGCTTGCCATATTGCCGCTGTAAGCTGGACAGGAGTGCAAAGGCAGTGGCTGAGCTGCAGAAAAAACGTATCACCTCCCGGGCATCTTGCAGCAGGTCGCTCATCCCCTGGTAGGTGCGCAGGAAGCGCTGCACCATGAGATTTAGAATGTGGGCCAAGCAGAAGATGTGCTGGAGGTTTCCCTGCTGAACTGTGGCCACCAGGTTAGCCCCAATGTCGGCCGCCACATACCCCACTTCCAGGCCTCTGGGGGTCAGCCACCTCCGCTTTTGCTTCCTGAGGGCAGCCAGGATGTTGGCGGCCTTAAGATTTTCCTTCCCCAGGGTCACTAATTTCAGCAGCACTTGGCAGTGCTGAGGCTTGGTGCTGCTGCTGCTGAGGTGGGCTTGCTTGCCGGGTGTGGAGGGAGTGGGATGAGAGGAGCCTGCTGCATCCCCCGTGATCCCATGTGGTGGCTCCACCAACTGGGCTGCTGTGCTCTTGTCCTCCCTCCCTTCTACCCGTGTCACCTAGTGCGCTGTAAAGGACAGGTAGCGACCTGTCCCAAATCGGCTACTCCATGAGTCCATGGTGACATGGACCCGCTTGCCCACAGACTAATCAAGCGAACGGGCCACATTTTCCACCACAAACTTGTGGAGTGCTGGGATGGCGTTTCTGGAGAAGTAGTGGCGGCTGGGGATTTGCCACTCGGGAATGCCAAGCTGCAGCAGCGTCCGCATATCGCTCCCCTCCTGCACCAGGAAGTAGGGAAGGAGCTGTGATGCCATGGCCCGGGCCAGCAAGCCATTTAGTTTTCGGATGCACCTGTTATTTGGAGGCAGAGGCTTGGTCAGACCCAGAAAGGTGTTGCTCAGCAGGGTCTGACGACGCTGTGCTGCAGGGGAAACAGAGGAGGACAATGATGAGGACTGGCTGCCAGCCTCAATATCTGTGTCCTGAGTAGCCGAGGGAACTCTGGAAGTGGAATAGCGATTGCGTGCTACTGCTGCTGCGGCAAGGATTCCCGACCCTGAGGGAGAGATGATGCTGCTGCGGTGGTGGGCCTTGTGCTCTGAGCACCCCCTGATTCTTCTTGAACTTAGCATACTCATGGCAGTGGGAGCTCTTCAGTTGGCCCTGGAGGGATGAGGTACCCATCTTGGACACGTTTTCCCACGGCTCAATTTTTTCCTGCACAAGTTACAGACGGCATAGGTTTTGTCCTGGCTTGACACTTGGAAAAAGTTCCATACCGGGGATGTCAATGGCCTGTGGCCCTGTCTGCTACCGCTAGCAGAGGGTGCAGCGACAATGTCTGTGGTTGGGGGTTGCATGGTGATGGTGCTGGCTGAAGCAGTGTCCTGTCTTCTTCCATGCCCACTGCTGCACCTGCCCCTGCCTGACATATGGCGATATCCTTGCCTAGGCCTAGGTGACTCATCATCCTGCTCCAAGCATTCTTCCGCAGACTCAGGCTGCACATATGTATGGTCCACAAGTATAACCAGATATTTTTAAAGGGACTCCGAGCAGTGCAGAAACTATGGAAAGATGCATATGATTTTAAAGCTCTCTTTTTCCTCTTTCCAATGAGATATAAACCGCTGCCCTACGCCTTTTAGTTTTCGCTATTTTCGCGATTGAAATTGCCGCGGCCGTGATTTCAATCGCGAAAATAAAGAAAACTAAAAGGCGTAGGGAAACAATTTAGGTGTCACCAGAAAGAGGAGAAAGAGAGCTTTAAAATGATATCCATCTTTCCATAGTTACAATGTATTACACAGGCCGACTTTTTCTGCTGAATGGAGCTGCTGACACTGGGGAAAGTGTCGTCCTGTGTAATACAAGTAACTATGGAAAGATGGATATCATTTTAAAGCTCTCTTTCTCCTCTTTCTGGCGACACCTAAATCGTCACTCTACGCCTTTTAGTTTTCTCTATTTTCACGATTGAAATCGCGGCCGCGGCAATTTCAATCGCGAAAATAGCGAAAACTAAAAGGCGTAGGGCGGCGGTTTATATATCATTGGAAAGAGGAGAAAGAGAGCTTTAAAATGATATGCATCTTTCCATAGTTTCTGCACTGCTCGGAGTCCCTTTAAACATGGCATCTGAAACCAATTTTGTACGTACATAGAACTTATACTGGCGATTTTGGCAAGTGACCGTTCTTATCTGAATTTCAAGAGTGTCTTTAATATTAATTTTACTAATAATTTCTCAGAAATACAGTAAGGATCTATATCAATTTATTATCATCGCTGGCGCAACCCACACCCAGATAACATGCACAAAAACACACTTTTAGTCAAAATTAACACATAGACAAGACAAACTTGGACATATATAATTCTAATCAACGTTAGACATAATTCTTTAGCCAATTGTATATGGATTGAACTATTATTTCTCTCTCCCCCCAAGGGAATGGCAGCCTAAAACCCATTTTTCTGTCTAATATACTATATTATTTTCTGTCTAAGGATGAACAAAATGCTTTTCTTCCAGTTATTCTGGCAGCAAAAAGGTACATAAGTTTCATCTATATTAGGGATAGGGATAGGAAACATTTTGACAATACTTTGACCCATTGATCTAGTTTCTATTTTATACTGTAATTTCTTGGCCCTCTATGAAATCTATGTGTTTTTTTATATATTTTTCAAATTTATCAACGCTATTTTTATCAACAACTAATATTTATCAATAATTCTCATTTCATGAGAACAAACTTTGTCTAGGGATTCTTCCTTTTTACAAACTAACTAAACCCAAACTGTTTCTTAGAATTTAATAACTTTTTTCTTTTAACATTACTATATAATTATTTACAAAACAAACACACAGACAGATAATCTAAAACATCTGAAATGTATCTGACATTATAAAAACCTTACAGAACTAAACTATAATAAACCCATGCAAAACCTAAGAAGAACTACAAGTACCCAAAAATCCATACCATATGGCGCCCTGTTTATTACCAAAATGAACATTATTTTTCTATTTTTCTTTCCAAAAGAAAATATTTATTGAAGTTGATCAGGCTTCAAATTTATTAGATTTTTCCCAAAAATCTATATTTCTCTTAGACCTACTAAGAGAAGTCCAATAGACTTACCCAAAAGTCCCCCCCCCCCCCCTTTTTTCTTTTTTAAACTAAGGCCTTCTAAAAACCTTATAACCTATATAATTAAAATTATACTATCAAAAAACACAAACTCCAAAACCAGATTCGTTTTGGTATCAACAGAAATTTCACATAAATAATATAAACATCTCTCTCTCTTTAAAAAAACTAAAAAGAGAAATATAGTCATATTACTTACGTGAACTCTGAAGAAGACCATCTGCAGCGGGCCCCCAGCTGAAAGGAGTGTTTACTACTAAAATCAGGCCATGGCCTAGTCAGATTTCAGATGCTTCAGATTACTTAGCTTCCTGGCGCCAGGACATAAAAGGGTTAACAAAATACACACACACAAGATGTGAGCACAAATTATGCTACTTTATGATGATTATTCTTATATGCTACAGAATACAGGGTTTGCTCATGTGCAGTATATCACCATAATTACAGAAAGTCATGCGATTTACAAGAAATAACACAGTTCAATGATCACGGGGAAAACATGATATTTATGACCATACAGGTGTTCACATTAGGGACACATTGGGGATTTGCCCAGAAAGGAGAATTTGACCATTCTTGGTTTCATACAGCCAGCCTTTCCTGCACAGATGTGTGGCTGACTGTTCTAGAGACACTTTAATATCAACTGATTAGATACATGTATACTTGTATATGAAATTGATCTATATACTAATATATATACACTTATATACACATATACCTACACATCCTTTCAGTCATCATCATCATCGTCATCATCAGGATGAAGCTCTTCTTCTGACTTCCCCACTTCCTCTTCCGCCCCTACATCCCCAGACACAGACCCCTCTTCATCAACATCGTCCAATAACAGTTGTGATTCTGGCTCGAGCTCAATCTCCTCCATATCAGTCCCCAGTATGTCCTGAGCTTCATCCATCAGTATGTTCCCAGATGCCGGACTGAGGAACAGAACGCTCTCGTCCTGGTAAGGCTGCTGACCACTGGCTACTGGGGTGGATTTCACAGCAAGCGTGGGTGTTGGCTGCTGCTGCTGCTGCTTGGAGTGCTGCTCACAGCAGAGGTCTGGGATGTAGTCATGATGTCCATCAAAACGTCAGGTTCCATCTGCTCAACCACCACACGGGGACCAGAAACCTTAAAATATTGGGATAACAGCGTTGGCTGACTCGGCCCAGGCTGTGCTGCCCTTTCTGCTGCACCACGACCCCGTACAGCTGGGCATCCTCTCCCTGGCCGTGGAGCAGTCCCAGAAGTGGCGAGGGCAATGGAACTCCCTTTCCTGACACCCCCACGAACCCTGCTAGACATGTTGCTAATGAGCTGAACACAAGTGAGCAGCCAGTGAGCAGTACAACGTCACTCAGGAAACTAACTGAATCAACTGCAGTGGTAACTGAAGTGTATCACTGGCTGAGGAGCTGAATACAAGTGAGCAGCCAGTGAGTAGTACAGTCAGTCTGAAAACCTGCCTGCCTGCACCAAACACACTAATCACCAGTACACTCTGACTACACTGACTACAACTAACTTCAGCAATGGCTCACTGCCACTGGCTAGCTAGCTGAGTACAAGTGTAGTGTACAGTATAAGAGCACTGTTAGGAGTTAAAACACTATGTTTTTCAAACAAAAACACACGTGCTGAAGCAACAATGGCCTGAAGATGATCCTCTCAGTACCAGAGTCTAGCAAGGATGGATGCTTTTCATCATGGCCGCCACTTTATATACAGGAGAGGATGGCATAGCCTCTCCTCCTATTATTGCTTGCTAGGGCCTGGCTGGGGGCCTCTGATTGGCCCAGGGAAGTCATTTCCGCCCATGTCCACTAATCATGACCTAACCATGGCTTCTGCACTGTTTTCACCAACGTGAATGTGAGCGGATTTTCACATTCACAGTCTGCTGAAGCGAAATTTAGTGGTTGAAAATGTATCTACAGAGTCCAATACCAGAGACGGATAGCGAAAAAATTATTGTGAAATCACGACAATTGGTGATCACGACTTACATCCGAGCACTACTGCCAGCAAGCAAGAAAATACTCAAAATGATTTGATAATACTTTTTCAGCTACTCTTTGGTACTTTTTCAACTTTAAAATGCTGAAAAGTTATTTTAAACAGAAAATGAAAAATTATCTCCAAGGAGATAACTCAGGAGAAAAAGTTAATTGCACATGGGCCAAGGTGTAAATTCACAAAACTTCTTATGATTTAACTCACCTTACCTTCTTTTCACATTACCAACATTAAACCTTTTTTATGTGCACCCAACAAGCAAAAAGTACTAGAAAGAAAGCATAATACCTGGCAAATTTTGACTCAACGTTACTTTTATTCAACCAGCAAGTAATTTTGACATATGACATAGGCGTCTCCCAAAAGATAATAAGATGATGTACAAGAGGCATTATTGTGGGAGAAAAACATTTCTCAGCTTTTATTTACATTTGGGCAACAAGTGTCCAGTCCAAAATTATTCATACTCTTCTCAATAATCAATAGAAAAGCCTTTATTGACTATTGCAACAATGCAAAGCTTCCTATAATTGGGACCAGCTTTTTGCATGTCTCCACAGATATTTTTGCTCATTCATCTTTAGCAATGAGCTCCACATCTTTCAGGTTGGAGGGTCTTCTTGCCATCACCCTGATCCCTCCTCAGATTCTCAACTGGATTCATGTTAGGACTCTGGCTGGGCCACTCCACAATGTTAATGTTGTTCTCTGCTAACCATTTCTTCACCACGTTTGCTGTGTGTTTTGGGCCATTGTTATGCTGAAATGTCCACTGGTGCCCAAGGCAGGCCAAGTTTCTCTGCAGACTGCCTGATGTTGTCATTGAGAATCCTCATGTATTGTTCATTTTTCATGGTGCCATTTACTGTGAATAGGTTCCCTGGTCCATTGGCTGAAAAACACCCCCAAAAGCACTAGGTTCCCACCATCATGTTTGAGAGCGTGGGGATGGTGTTCTCTTAAGGCTTCTCCTTTTTTACGCCAAATGAAGGAAACATCACTGTGACCAAACAATTCAATTTTTTTTTCATCTGACCATAACACAGAAGACCAGAAGTCTTCTTTGTCCAGATACACATTTGCGAAGGCCAAGCGAGCTTTTGTGTGCCTTATCTAGAGAAGTGGTGTCCTCCTTGGTCTGCATCCGTTGAACCCAGCAGTGTGCAGTGTCCATTGGATTGTCTGCCTTAAGATTTTGCCACCAGCAGGATGGCCTTGGTGGTGATCCTTGGATTCTTTTTCACTGCTCTCACTATCCTCCTGGCCAGCACAGGTGTCACTTTTGGCTTCCGACTATGTCCTCTGAGATTTTCCACAGTGCGGAATATCTTGTATTTTATTAATAATACTTTGCACTGTAGCCACTGGAACTTGAAACCATTTAGAAATGTCCTTGTTGCCCTTTCCTAACTTGTGAGCAGTCAGAATGCACAGCCGCAGGTCCTCACTGAGCTCCTTTGTCTTAGCCATGACTGACCACAAACCTACTGCAGAAAGCTGCTGTTTTCACCTGTTGACTTGATTAAAACAGCTGTTCCCAATGAATCAGTGTAAACAGGGTGCTTTAGAACAGCTTGGACTATTTGTAATGGTATAGAACTTTGGATTTTCCCACAGATTGTGACAGTTTGTGAAGAGTATGAATACTTTTTGACTGGACACTTTTTGCTCAAATGTAAATAAAAGCTGAGAAATGTGTTTTTTTCCCACAATAATGCATCTTGTACATCGTCTTATTAACTTTTGGGAGACACCTATGTCATTTCCCATCAAAAAATGACTTGCTGGTTGAATAAAAGTAACTTTAAGTCAAAATTTGCCAGGGGTATGAATAAATATGGGCAGCACTGTATATTATACATATGTGGGTTTGGCACAATGACTATTTTATAACCCAGCTTCTAACAATGCAATGGACCACCTATAGTGACATTCACAGTGCAGCAAGTGTGTTTTGAAAAACATGTGCATTAACACTGACGGTGAAGCATATTTTTCATTGACTGTATGCTTCACTGTACTTCACTGTATGTGACATAATACAATAAATAGTGTGTAGTGTCACTTTCCCACTCCGTTGAGTTGCAGCTGTGACAGGGAATCAAATGCAATGTCCACTGTTGAACATTGCTTTAGATAAGGTAAGAAATAGGTAGAGATCGTTCAAGAGCTCAGTTTTGTGAATTAGCCCCAAAATGCCCCAAATGCAAGACACTGATAGCACAGCACAAACATATTAAACAAAAGAAGCAATGTCAAAATAGGCTTTCTATGGGTAATATTTTTTTTTGTTTAGGTATTTTTGTAGAGAAAATTAGGGCAGCATAATAGAAAATACACTTTTATCAGTTTCTTCCCTTTCCTAATTGTCACATGACAAGTCACCTCACAGCTATAAAACCCAGAAAATTGTGTTCTTTTGCCCTTTCTCATTAAACTGTTATCACACAGTGGCGTCGCTAGAGCCTTTTATCCGTGACACCGCCCGCGAACCTGTTGCCATGGTCCCCTGGATCTATTAAGCAGCAGAAGGGGGCACTGGGCAGTTACAAAACTCACCTCCGATCGCCGCAGGCATAGCCTCTATCTTCTTCCGACTTTCTCCCCTGGTGTCCATCGCCTTTTTTACAGCGCCCCCTTTGATGACGTGACCAAAGGGGCAGCTACCTCTCTAATTTATACTGGGGGAAGATAATAACTATATAACGTAAAGATCAAGGGAAAAGGGGGGTTGGGAGGCATGTGCAATAAATGCGAAAAACAATCTTTAGGAATAAAAAATACAAAAAACGTTTATTGATTAATTTTTCAAAAATCCATTTAAAAAGTCGCACATGTGGTGCAGCCAGACACTCAGCACAACCACAGCTCACATATCCACATCCAACCACTCCTAACTGGGACCACCTAGTGTGGTCAGGGATCCCAAAAATATATTATAGCCCAAAAAATGTATAGCAAAGTTAGATGTCCAGCCTAATTAGGGCAATGAGGCAAGCTGTAGCAATGGAAAAAAGCAGTCTGGTAGCAAGGTGTTAGGTAGCATGTGAAGCAGCAATTGGCAACATGCACATGGACAGTTCGTGCAGCAATGTAAACACAATGAAGAGCCGTATACTCTACCCACTCCGGGCGACGGCATCCACAAGATAAGGCTTACATTCCTAGTCCCTCCATCCACTGTCAGAGCTCGCGGCCAGGAGAGGGACAACACAGTTCAAGAAAGTTCACCTGCTGCGATGTATGGTCTGTCTATCCACTGGTTGACACCTGCAGCAGCTGGTGGACAGCCGGGCCGAATGGTAGCCAATGCATACAGCGGACCCCAAAGAGCAGCAAAGAGTCAAGGCAGAGAGCTGCGGAGGGCGGATCCGGCTCAGCACCATGTGCGACATTCAGAGCACGCCAGACGCCCTGACATGTTTCGCCGGGACTTCCGGCTTTCTCAAAGGGAGGCGTGGCTACACATCATATCCCTGCCCTGCCTAAATACCTCACACGCAGCCATCCAAACAGGCACGCGTGTGCGTCATCCACCCCCAGAGACGTCACAGCCAATCAAACACAGTGGGGAGGAGCTGACAACAAAATGTAAACAGCTCCAGCGTGTGAATAGCTCACACGTAGATGGCAAATAGTGAGAGATGGCCAGTAACTGCAACTGGATGGTGCAAGCGGGCAGCATTTACACACAAAACATACACATAATTCATGTCACGTGTAAAGTAATTTAAATTATAATAATGAAAATTAATAAACTGGAGCCAGCATAACCGGATAGCCTTTAACCAAATATAAACAGGGACGTCATAAAAACAACTTGTAACTTAGGTCGAACGTCCCCAAAATGAGTGCGAGATTCGCACTTTTAAAGAAATAAACAATGTTTATCAAACTATAAGCATGCTCTGTGCGGCAATATCACAGCGAGAGAAACCCAACCCAACCCAGCCGAGGCCACCCGTCCACAGACACAGGGCACACAGAGACATAAAGGAGCGACACAACCAAAGGAGTCAAGATCAGGAGGATCAGTGGCCTTTAATTCAAAAATCCATCGGGATTCTTTCTGAAGGTGCAGCCGATCATAGTTTCCTGACCGTTGTGTGTATACGGTCAAGGCCGACAACTCGTAGACCACGGCAATCACCGCCGTGCATTGATTTAAAAAGTCTTGCCACTGGTGTGGTAGATGTAGTGCTCCTAATATTGGTGAGGTGTTCACCAATCCTGCTTTTTAAGTCACGCCCCGTCTTGCCAATGTAGAATGCTCCACACTGGCAATAGAGGAGGTACACCACAAATAGAGTGTTACAATTGACAAAATGTTGTAATTTCCAATGATGCCCGTTGGGGAGCAAAACCTCCCTCCCCACAGACATAAATCGGCAAACACTGCAACCACCACACCCATATGTACCAGTGACCCTACAATGGACATTTGCTGTTCCGATGCCGCGAAAATGACTCTGAACTATGAGGTCCCGGAGAGACGGTGCTTTTTTAAAAGCAATTTTGGGTTCTGGTGTAACTATTGTATTAATCTTCGGATCATTTATCAAAATGTACCAATGTCGTTCAAAAATACACATAATCTCTTTGTGTTGGGCAGAATACTTTGTGCAAAAACGTATGCCCTCGGCACCATCCCTACGGGACCCATTCCTCGAAATCAAGGCGGCGCGATCAACAGCACACGCCCGTTGATAAGCCCTCCTCAGCAGGTTATCTGGATAACCTCAATCCCTGAAACGGGAGCGTAAATTTGCTGCCTCCGTCCGAAATGTAGAAATCTCAGAGCAATTGCGTCTCACACGGAGGTACTAGCCCACAGGGATACCCCGAATCGTATGTTTGGGGTGAAAACTATCCCCTCGAAGGAGGGCGTTTGTGGCCGTATCCTTCCTGTAGAGCCCCGTCGACAGATGGCCCTGCTCATCAACCAGAATCATAGTGCCCAGAAATGGAATTTTATCAAAATCATACGCCAGCGTGAACCGTAAATTACGTGTATTCTGGTTGATGATATCCACAAAGGATCGTAATTGAGCTACTGATCCCATCCGACGATTAAGATGTCATCGATGTACCTGTGCCACACAAGTACGTGGCACAGGTACATCGAGAGATCATCGTCCGCAAAAATTATGTGTTCCCACTCCCCCAGGTACAGGTTTGCATATGACGGGGCACAAGTCGTGCCCATCGCATCGCCCTGCACCTGGAGGTAGTGCTGTCCGTCAAAAACAAAAATATTATTCAACAACAAAAATCTCAGTAAATCCAGTAGGAAAATATTATGGGCCGTCTGTCGAATATCAAGCTCACCCAGAAAGGTACCCACAGCTGCCACCCCCAAATCATGTGGAATGCTAGAGTATAATGCCTCTATGTCCAGGGCCACCAAGACGGCACCAGGAGGAACCTGTGTGCCCTCCAGCACCTTGAGAAGGTGCATAGTGTCCCTGACATAAGAGGGGAGAGCCTGCACATGAGGCTGGAGGTGCCTATCAATGTACACGCTCACCCTCTCAGTCAGGGACCCACGGCCAGAAACAATAGGCCGCCCAGGAGGGCGTTCCTTACACTTGTGAATTTTTGGTAGAGCATAAAATGTTGGTGTAATGGGATGTAGCACTTTCAAAAATTGGCTATCATCTTCCTCAATAATGCTACGTCGCAGCGCATCATCAATAATAGTAAACAACTGTCTCTGGCACCTGGTGACTCTGGACGCAGGCACACAAACATAGCATTCACGATTCTCCAAAATCTGTAAACACATATCCCTGTAGGCAAGCACCCCCATGACGACAACATTGCCCCCTTTGTCAGAGGGCTTAATCTCCCACCTGGTCTGCGACCTCAACTCCTCCAGTGCCTCTAGCTCCTCCACTGATAAATTCTGGACATCAAAGGTCCTGCAAGAAAGATGCATAATGTCCCTTTCTACCACTGAAATGAATGTCCTAAGACTGGGGCTGACCGAGAGGGGCGGGAACCGACGAGACCGATTTCTCAATTCCAATTCGTGTAATAATGGTTGATATTGTACTGGTAAGGTATCCAGTAGCACATCCACATTAATGCCAGTTCCATCAAAAATGGCCCCCTCCTGGAGATCCATCAAATCGGCCAGGGCCTGTTTATGCCGATCCGACAAAGAAATCTGTGGTGACGACTGTATGTCTTCATGAGGGATACCCTCATTCAACAATTTCATGAGGATTTTACGTCCAAAAATATGTGTGTCGGTTGTTACCTCGAACACATCAAAATTATATGTTGGACAGAATCCCAGGCCCCTGGCCAGAAGTGCATGTATAGGTGCAGACAGAACCTCACCGGTAAGATTAATTACCTGTAAATCTGAATTAGATTTCATCTCGTCGGAACTATCCCCCTCCGCCAGCCCGGTTACCCCAAAAAAGGCGAGGATCCCAAAGATGGACCATCGCCATCCTCCTCTCCTGGGGCAGAGTCCGAGGCACCACATCTTACACCCTTGGTGATCCCCTTAGGGATTTTATTCTGTAACTCTTTCCCTTTCTTTTTCTCTTTATTGGACCTTGTATCGTATCATTTTGGTCCTTTGGGGAGGGATAACTACCTATCTAATCTATACTGGGGAAGCTACCTACCTAACCTATGCTGAGGGCAGCTACCTATCTAATCTACGCTGGGGACAGCTACCTATCTAACTTACGCTGGGGGAAGCTACCTATCTATCCTACACTGGGGGCAGCTACCTATCTAATCTATACTGGGGGTAGCTACCTACCTAACCTACGCTGGGGGCAGCTTCCTATCTAATCTACGCTGGGGAAGATACCTATCTAACCTACGCTGGGGGCAGCTACCTATCTAACCTAAGCTGGGGGCAGCTACCTATCTAACCTACCCTGGAGGAAGCTACATATCTAATCTACACTGGGGGAAGCGACCTATCTAACCTACGCTGGGGAAAGCTACCTATCTAACCTATGCTGGGGGCAGCTACCTATCTAATCTACGCTGGGGAGCTACCTATCTAATCTGTAGTGGGGGACGCTACCTATCTAATCTATACTGGGGAAAGCTGCCTATCTAATCTACTGTATACTGGGGGAAGCTACCTATCCAATCTATACCGGTGGAAGCTACCTATCTAACATATACTGTGGGCACCTACCAATCTACACCGGGGAAGCTACCTATCTAATCTATACTGGGGGAAGCTACCTATCTAACCTACGCTGGAGGAAGCTACCTATCTAACCTACACTGGGGCAGTTACCTATCTAACCTACCCTGGGGGAAGCTACCTATCTAATCTACACTGGGGGAAGCTACCTATCTAACCTACACTGGGGAAGCTACCTATCTAACCTACGCTGGGGGAAGCTACCTGTCTAACCTATGCTGGGGGCAGATACCTATCTAACCTACGATGGGGGAAGGTACCTTTCTAACCTACACTGGGGAGCTACCTATCTAATCTATACCGCGGGAAGCTACCTATCTAATCTATACTGGGGGAAGCTACCTATCTAATCTAATATATACTGCGGGCACCTACCTATCGAATCTCCACTGGGGGAAGCTACCTATCTAACCTATGCTGGGGGCAGCTACCTATCTAATCTATACTGGGGGAAGGTACCTATCTAATTTATGCTGGGGGAAGCTACCTATCTATCCTACAATGGGGGCAGCTACCTATATAATCTATACTGGGGGTAGCTACCTACCTAACCTACACTGGGGCCAGCTACATATCTAATCTCCGCTGGGGAAGGTACCTATCTAACCTACGCTGGGGGCAGCTACCTATCTAACCTAAGCTGGGGACAGCTACATCTCTAACCTACCCTGGAGGAAGCTACATATCTAATCTACACTGGGGGAAGCTACCTATCTAACCTACGCTGAAGGAAGCTACCTATCTAACCTACGCTGGGGGCAACTACCTAACTAATCTGGGGGAGCTACCTATCTAATCTGTAGTGGGGGACGCTACCTATCTAATCCATACCGGGGAAAGTTGCCTATCTAATCTACTGTATACTGGGGGAAGCTACCTATCTAACATATACTGTGGGCACCTACCAATCTACACTGGGGAAGCTACCTATCTAACCTACGCTGGGGGCAGCTACTAGTGTTGGGCGAACACCTAGATGTTCGGGTTCGAGAACGTTCGCCGAACATCGCCGCGATGTTCGGGTGTTCGCGCCGAACTCCGAACATAATGGAAGTCAATGGGGACCCGAACTTTACCATACCCCAAATTAGCAGGGTATGTGCACCTTGGGAGTGGGTACAAGAGGAAAAAAAAATATTTGAAAAAGAGCTTATAGTTTTTGAGAAAATTGATTGTAAAGTTTCAAAGGAAAAACTGTCTTTTAAATGTGGAAAATGTCATGTTTCTTTGCACAGGTAACATGCTTTTTGTCGCCATGCAGTCATAAATGTAATACAGAGAAGAGGTTGCAGGAAAAGGTACCGGTAACGCTAACCCAGCAGCAGCAGCAGCACACGTGATGGAACAGGAGGAGGCGCAGGAGGAGAAGGCCACGCTTTGAGACACAACAACCCAGGCCTTGCATGAGGACAAGAAGCGTGCGGATAGCATGCTTTTTACCGCCATGCAGTCATAAATGTAATAAAGAGAAGAGGTTCCATAAACAGGGACCGGTAACGCTAACCCAGCAGCAGCAGCAGCACACGTGATGGAACAGGAGGAGGCGCAGGAGGAGAAGGCCACGCTTTTTGAGACACAACAACCCAGGCCTTGCATGAGGACAAGAAGCGTGCGGATAGCATGCTTTGTACCGCCATGCAGTCATAAATGTAATAAAGAGAAGAGGTTCAATAAACAGGGACCGGTAACGCTAACCCAGCAGCAGCACACGTGATGGAACAGGAGGAGGCGCAGGAGGAGAAGGCCACGCTTTGAGACACAACAACCCAGGCCTTGCATGAGGACAAGAAGCGTGCGGATAGCATGCTTTTTACCGCCATGCAGTCATAAATGTAATAAAGAGAAGAGGTTCCATAAACAGGGACTGGTAACGCTAACCCAGCAGCAGCAGCAGCACACGTGATGGAACAGGAGGAGGCGCAGGAGGAGAAGGCCACGCTTTTTGAGACACAACAACCCAGGCCTTGCATGAGGACAAGAAGCGTGCGGATAGCATGTTTTGTACCGCCATGCAGTCATAAATGTAATAAAGAGAAGAGGTTCAATAAACAGGGACCACGCGGCAACGCTAACCCAGCAGCAGCAGACATGATGGAACAGGAGCAGGCGCAGGAGGAGAAGGCCAAGCTTTTTGAGACACAACAACACAGGCCTTGCATGAGGACAAAAAGCATGCGGATATAGCAATGCTTTTTGCCGCCATGCAGTCATAAGTGTAATACAGATGAGAGGTTCCATAAACAGGGACCGGCAACGCTAACCCAGCAGCAGCAGCACACGTGATGGAACAGGAGCAGGCACAGGAGGAGAAGGCCATGCTTTTTGAGACACAACAACCCAGGCCTTGCATGAGGACAAAAAGCGTGCGGATATAGCAATGCTTTTTGCCGCCATGCAGTCATAAGTGTAATACAGATGAGAGGTTCCATAAACAGGGACCGGCAACGCTAACCCAGCAGCAGCAGCACACGTGATGGAACAGGAGCAGGCGCAGGAGGAGAAGGCATGCTTTTTGAGACACAACAACCCAGGCCTTGTATGAGGACAAAAAGCGTGCGGATATAGCAGCAATGCTTTTTGCCGCCATGCAGTCATAAATGTAATACACATGAGAGGTTGAATAAACAGGGACCGGAAACGCTAAACCATCCCAGATGTTCATTGGTCATGTTACTTGGTTGGGGTCCTGGAGTGTTGCGTAGTCGTTTCCAATCCAGGATTGATTCATTTTAATTTGAGTCAGACGGTCTGCATTTTCTGTGGAGAGGCGGATACGCCAATCTGTGACGATGCCTCCGGCAGCACTGAAACAGCGTTCCGACATAACGCTGGCTGCCGGGCAAGCCAGCACCTCTATTGCGTACATTGCCAGTTCGTGCCAGGTGTCTAGCTTCGATACCCAATAGTTGAAGGGTGCAGATGGATTGTTAGACACAGCTACGCCATCTGACATGTAGTCCTTGACCATCTTCTCCAGGCGATCGGTGTTGGAGGTGGATCTGCACGCTTGCTGTTCTGTGGGCTGCTGCTGCATGGGTGTCAGAAAATTTTCCCACTCCAAGGACACTGCCGATACCATTCCCTTTTGGGCACTAGCTGCGGCTTGTGTTGTTTGCTGCCCTCCTGGTCGTCCTGGGTTTGCGGAAGTCAGTCTGTCGGCGTACAACTGGCTAGAGGAGGGGGAGGATGTCAATCTCCTCTCTAAAGTCTCCACAAGGGCCTGCTGGTATTCTTCCATTTTGACCTGTCTGACTCTTTCTTCAAGCAGTTTTGGAACATTGTGTTTGTACCGTGGATCCAGAAGGGTATAAACCCAGTAATTGGTGTTGTCCAGAATGCGCACAATGCGTGGGTCGCGTTCAATGCAGTCTAGCATGAATTGAGCCATGTGTGCCAGAGTCCTACCAGAATCCTCATCATCCTCTTGTGAGCGTTGTGATAGTTGTTGTGATGCATCATAGTCGTCACCTTCTTCCTGGTCTGCTTCTGCTGACCATTCGCGCTGAATTGTGGAAGTCCAACGTGCACCGCTCTGGCCCTCGTCAGTGGTGGCAGGAAATTCCTGCTCCAACTCCAGCTGTTCCTCCTCCTCTTCTTCATCATAGCTGCTGGGGCCAGCGTTTCCTGAGGCGGATGGCCTGATGTTGGTACCATCACGCTGATCGTTTTCTCCTTCAGATTCCCCCAGTTGCATCATGACAGCTGTTTCCTTGATTTTCAACATTGACCTCTTCAGTAAATACAGCAGTGGTATGGTAATGCTGACTGAAGAGTTGTCACTGCTCACAAGCAACGTGGATTGCTCAAAATTTTGGAGGACTTGGCAGAGGTCCAACATGTTGGCCCAATCGGATCCACAGAAGCTTGGCAGCTGGCCGGATGCGCCTCGGTACTGCGCTGTCATGTACTGGACCACTGCACTCTTCTGCTCGCAAAAGCGGGCTAGCATGTGCAGCGTAGAATTCCAGCGCGTAGGGACATCACACAGCAAGCGATGGTGGGGGAGATTGAAGCGCTCCTGCATCTTGGCAAGTGCCCCCGAAGCAGTACTTGAATTTCTACAATGTTTGGCCACTCGTCGCACCTTCAACAGAAGATCGGCCACGCCTGGGTATGTCTTCAGGAACCGCTGAAGTACTAGGTTCATCACGTGCGCCAGGCAAGGGATGTGTGTCAGCTTAGCCAACCTTAAAGCGCGAATGAGATTACTCCCATTATCACACACAACCATGCCCGGCTACAGGTCCAGCGGTGCCAGCCACAAATCCGTCTGTTCCTTTATTCCCCTCCAAATTTCCTCCCCTGTGTGCTGCTTATCCCCAAGGCAGATCAGCTTCAGCAACGCTTGCTGACGCATGCCAACAGCTGTGCTGCACTGCTTCTACGATCCTACTGCTGCTGGTGCTGGGTTCGCGTTTCCAGGTGAGGTACAGCTTTGAGATGCGTTGGAGGAGAAGGAGTCAGAGAGGTAGGTGCTGCTGTTGTTATCCAGTGGGAGGGACGGCGGTGCAGCTGTTTGCGGCGTGGGCAACACCCGCGCCGTAGCAGGTGAGGAATCGCTGCCAGGCTCCACAAGGTTCACCCAGTGCGCGGTAGGGGAGATGTATCGACCCTGGCCGAACGCACTCGTCCAGGTGTCAGTGGTGAGGTGAACCTTGCAGGCAACGGCATTCTTCAAGCTTCGGGTTATTTTGCTGACCACGTGCTCATGCAACTCAGGCACTGCAGAGCGCGCAAAGTGGTAGCGGCTGGGAACCACGTAACGTGGGATGGCCACTGACATCATGCCCTTGAAGCTGTTTGTCTCCACCACTCGATATGGCAGCATTTCGCAGGCCAGAAGCTTGGCTATGCTGGCTGTTACTGCCACGGCCCGGGGGTCATTTGCTGGCAATTTCCTCTTGCGCTCAAACATCTCCGAGACAGACAACTGAACCGTAGGGCTGCACACTGAAGGGCTGTTGGTTGTTGTGTTTGATGAAGACTGGGAGACCTAGTCAAGAGCACTACTCCGGAAAGTGACAGTGTCAGCGTCGTCTGATGTTTGTGAATGTTGTGAACCACGCAATGGCTGGGCTACTGCTGCTGCTGAGGCGGGTCTGGTGGTGAGTCTGGTGAACCCAAGGGAGGCAGTGTTGCTGGTACCCTGTCCTGTCGAGTTTGCCCACAGAGTGGGATGTTTGGATAGCATGTGGCGGCTCATGCTGGTGGTGGAGAGGTTGTTAATACTTTTCCCCCTGCTCAGGCGGGTCTTGCACACCTTGCAAAATCGCCATGGTAACATCCTCAGTGCAGTCTTCAAAGAAAGCCCAGACTTTGGAGCACCTGCCTTGCTGGCGATTTCTGTTTGCGCCTCTTTTGCCTCTCACTTGAACTTCCACGCTTGTGGTGCCTGAAATTGCGCGCCGCCTACCTTGTGGCACAAGGCGAACTCGTGCAGCAGTGGGTTCTTCAACAGACTCATCTGTGCTGCTGCTACGACGGCGATGTTCTCGTTCACAAACAAAATCTGGGTCTCTGTCCACATTGTCCATACCCTCCTCTTCCATCTCCTTAAACTCGTCATATGTCATTGTGGGGGGCTGCCGCCGTGGAGTAGAGCTCCCCAGAACAACCTCTGCGCAGCTCACTCCAACGTCGTCTTCCAGATCTTCTCGGCCGACCTCCTGCAATTGCAACCCCTCCTGCCCAACTTGCTCTGGGATTAGGGTTTCAAAGTCCTCGGACTCGCCTTGTTGTATTTCAGTGCCCGGTGCATTTCCCACAGTTAATGGTTGTGAATCCGGGCACAACATTTCTGGCTGTTCCTCCATTGACCTTTCAAAGGTGGAAGTTTGTTGGCCTGGGAATAGCTCCTGCGAATACCCCATTGTGTCCTGAGGTAATTCATCGGACTGGTTATCTGGCAGTTGTGTGCGTGGTGTCGCTGCCGGTTGTGTCAGCTTTGTGCCCACTGGCTCCTTGTAACTGGCTGAGGACTCGGACCTCGTGCGTGATGTGCTGGTGCTGCTTAACCCACTGCTGGACGCTTGAGAGGTCATCCAAGTAATTATCTGGTCCTGTTCTTTTGGATCTGTGAGGGTTGTTGTCCTGGACAACATGGGCGGTATTGAGTGGGTTTTCTTGGGTGCTCCCCTGTGGCCTGTACGTGAACCGTCAGGGGAAACACCTCTTCCCTTGCCCCTCCCTCTTTCACCGGATTTCTTCCTCATTTCACTTATCCTTAAAGTACACGCTGACTGGCAGCAGTACAGTGGCAGTACAGAAATGCTATACAGTGGTGGGTAAGCGGTGTACCACTATTGCCAGCAGCGACACAGAGCACAATGCTATACAGTGGCGGGTGAGCGGTGTACTACTGTTCCCAGCAGACACAGAGTGGCAGTAAACACAATGCTATATAGTGTGGCTGAGCCGTGTACACAGAGTGGCAGTACACACAATGCTATATAGTCTGGCTGAGCGGTGTACACACAGTGGCAGTACACACAATGCTATATAGTCTGGCTGAGCAGTGTACACAGAGTGACAGTACACACAATGCTATATTGTCTGGCTGAGCGGTGTACACAGAGTGGCAGTAAACAATGCTATATAGTCTGGCTGAGCGGTGTACACAATGCTATATAGTCTGGCTGAGCGGTGTATACAGAGTGGCAGTAAACAATGCTATATTGTCTGGCTGAGCGGTGTACACAGAGTGGCAGTACACACAATGCTATATAGTCTGGCTGAGCGGTGTACACAGAGTGGCAGTACACACAATGCTATATAGTCTGGCTGAGCGGTGTACACAGAGTGGCAGTACACACAATGCTATATAGTCTGGCTGAGCGGTGTACACAGAGTGGCAGTAAACAATGCTATATAGTCTGGCTGAGCGGTGTACACAGAGTGGCAGTACACACAATGCTATATAGTCTGGCTGAGCGGTGTACACACAGTGGCAGTACACACAATGCTATATAGTCTGGCTGAGCGGTGTACACACAGTGGCAGTACATAGAGTTGGGCCGAACCTCCGATTTTAGGTTCGCGAACCGGGTTCGCGAACTTTCGCGGAACGTTCGGTTCGCGTTAAAGTTCGCGAACCGCAATAGACTTCAATGGGGATGCGAACTTTGAAAAAAAAAAATAATTATGCTGGCCACAAAAGTGATGGAAAAGATGTTTCAAGGGGTCTAACACCTGGAGGGGGGCATGGCGGAGTGGGATACACGCCAAAAGTCCCCGGGAAAAATCTGGATTTGACGCAAAGCAGCGTTTTAAGGGCAGAAATCACATTGAATGCTAAATGACAGGCCTAAAGTGCTTTAAAACATCTTGCATGTGTATACATCAATCAGGTAGTGTAATTAAGGTACTGCTTCACACTGACACACCAAACTCACCGTGTAACGCACCGCAAACAGCTGTTTGTACTAGTGACGGCCGTGCTGGACTGGTGCGCACCATGGCGAGAGTGCAGGTTTTGGTGGCTTTACAGCCCATATGGTCGGCCTGGCTGGTGTAGCTGAATGACAGAACAGTGACTGTCCAGCTGATCAAATTTGGTCTGACCACAATGAAGCAACGACCTTATTATCTTTTGTGTGCCCCCCGAGACACTCATCTAGGCGCCGGTCATTGCTTCATTGTGATACGCAAGCCCCTTCACCACGGCAAGGTAATGATCACGAAGGGGAATGGGCGCATGTACATGCCTTTTCTTTTGTTGTTGCAGCTGCCCTCAGTGCAGCCAGAAAAATTAGGCAGTCATGTACACGCACCATAAAAATTATTACAGCGGCCGCTGCTAGCAGCGGCCTAAAAAATTCAGCAATCCGCCTGGAGTCCCGGACCCTGTTGGTGGTGGCGGAGAAGGTAGTGAAGCGGCCTGCAGGCAGACATGCTGTGTGGAGGGACTGGGAGCGACTTAGTCTTTTTGGGGCAGGCCAGGCAGCCAGTCACACGGCGTGCAGGCAGAGATGCTGTGTGTGCGGGGACTGACTTAGTCTTGGGGCGGGCAGCAGCCCTCCGGGATCCATGCCTTATTCATTTTGATAAAGGTGAGGTACTTAACACTTTTGTGACTTAGGCGACTTCTCTTCTCTGTGACAATGCCTCCAGCTGCGCTGAAGGTCCTTTCTGAGAGGACGCTTGCGGCAGGGCAGGAGAGAAGTTGGATGGCAAATTGGGACAGCTCTGGCCACAGGTCAAGCCTGCGCACCCAGTAGTTCAAGGGTTCCTCATCGCTGTTCACAGCAGTGTCTACATCCACACTTAAGGCCAGGTAGTCGGCTACCTGCCGGTCGAGGCGTTGGTGGAGGGTGGATCCGGAAGGGCTACGGCGAGGCGTTGGACTAAAGAACGTCCGCATGTCCGACATCACCATGAGATCGCTGGAGCGTCCTGTCTTTGACTGCGTGGACACGGGAGGAGGATTAGTGGCAGTGGTACCTTGCTGGCGTTGTGCTGTCACATCACCCTTAAAGGCATTGTAAAGCATAGTTGACAGCTGGTTCTGCATGTGCTGCATCCTTTCCACCTTCCGGTGAGTTGGTAACAGGTCCGCCACTTTGTGCCTGTACCGAGGGTCTAGTAGTGTGGCCACCCAGTACAGCTCATTCCCTTTGAGGTTTTTTATACGGGGGTCCCTCAACAGGCAGGACAGCATAAAAGACGACATCTGCACAAAGTCGGATCCAGTACCCTCCATCTCCTCTTGCTCTTCCTCAGTGACGTCAGGTAAGTCAACCTCCTCCCCCCAGCCGCGAACAATACCACGGGAAGGTTGAGCAGCACAAGCCCCCTGCGACGCCTGCTGTGGTTGTTCTCCTGCCGCTGTCCCCTCCTCCTCCTCCTCCCCCAAAGAAACACCTTGCTCATCATCCTCTGAGTCTGACTCGTCTTCTGCACACGACCTCTCTTCTTCCTCCTCCTCCCCCCTCTGTGCTGCCGCAGGTGTTGAGGAAACAGCTGGGTCTGATGAAAATTGGTCCCATGCCTGTTCCTGCCGTAACGGTTCCTGGTCACGCTCATTCGCAGCTTCATCCGCCACTCTACGCACAGCACGCTCCAAGAAGTACGCGTAGGGAATTAAGTCGCTGATGGTGCCCTCACTGCGGCTCACCAGGTTGGTCACCTCCTCAAACGGCCGCATTAGCCTGCATGCATTTTTCATCAGTGTCCAGTTGTCGGGCCAGAACATCCCCATCTTCCCAGACTGTTTCGTTCTACTCCAGTTGTAGAGGTACTGGGTGACGGCTTTCTTCTGTTCTAGCAGGCGGGAGAACATGAGCAGGGTCGAGTTCCAGCAAGTGGGGCTATCGCAAATGAGGCGTCTCACCGGCATGTTGTTTTTACGCTGAATTTCTGCAAATCGTGCCATGGCTGTGTAAGAGCGCCTCAAATGCCCACAGAACTTCCTGGCCTGCTTCAGGACATCCGCTAAGCCAGGGTACTTTGCCACAAATCTTTGAACCACTAGATTCATGACATGTGCCATGCAGGGTATGTGTGTCAGCTTCCCCATATGCAAAGCGGCAAGCAGATTGCTGCCGTTGTCGCACACCACGTTGCCTATCTCCAGGTGGTGCGGGGTCAGCCACTCATCCACCTGTTTCTTAAGAGCAGCCAGGAGAGCTGCTCCAGTGTGACTCTCCGCTTTGAGACAAGCCATGTCTAAGATGGCGTGACACCGTCGTACCTGGCATGCAGCATAGGCCCTGCGGAGCTGGGGCTGTGTAGCTGGAGAGGAGAACTGCCACTCAGCCAAGGAGGAGGAGGAGGACAGCGAAGAGCATGTAGCAGGAGGAGAGGAGGTGGCAGGAGGCCTGCCTGCAAGCCGTGGAGGTGTCACAATTTGGTCCGCCGCTTTCTGCTTGCCATCGTTCACCACCAGGTTCACCCAATGGGCTGTGTAGGTAATGTAGCGGCCCTGCCCGTGCTTGGCAGGCCAGCCATCCGTGGTCAGGTGTACCCTTGACCCAACGCTCTTCGCAAAAGATGACACCACTTGCCTCTCAACTTCACGGTGCAGTTGGGGTATGGCCTTTCTCGAAAAATAAGTGCGGCCTGGCATCTTCCACTGCGGTGTTCCGATGGCCACAAATTTACGGAAGGCCTCAGAGTCCACCAGCCGGTATGGTAACAGCTGGCGAGCTAACAGTTCCGCCACGCCAGCTGTCAGACGCCGGGCAAGGGGGTGACTGGCCAAAAGTGGCTTCTTCCGCTCAAACATTTCCTTCACGGACACCTGACTGCTGCTGTGGGCAGAGGAGCAGGAACCGCTCAAGGGCAGAGGCGGAGTGGAGGAGGGTGCCTGTGAAGGTGCAAGGGAGAAAGCGGCAGAAGCAGATGATGCACCTGAAGGAGGAAGAGGAGAAGGAGGGTGACTTTTCTTTTGTGTGCTGCTGCTGCTTTTGCTCAGGTGGCCATCCCATTGCTGTTTGTGCCTTTTCTCCAGGTGCCTTCGTAAGGCACTTGTCCCTACGTGAGTGTTGGCCTTTCCACGGCTCAATTTTTGTTGGCAGAGCGAACAGATGGCTTTGGTCCGATCTGAGGCACACACATTAAAAAATTTCCACACCGCTGAGCCACCCTGGGATGTGGGCACTATGGGGACCTCAGCAGCTGATGCTGAAGGGCAAGTTGGCTGGCTGTACATAGGTGGCGATACATGGTGCCGGACTCTGCCACCAGCTGTTTCTGACGAAGAGCTGCCCCAGCTTCTTTCAGCAACTTCTCTCCTCCTACTACTCTCTGACTCCCCCTCTGAACTGTCCCCCTCTTCATCTCCTCTATTGGGAACATACAGAGGATCCCTATTACCGTCATCATCGTAGTCATCCTGCCCAGCTTCGCTTGCCTCAGACAAATCCAAACTTGCACCATCAGTAGGTCCTTCATCCTCCTGACACGTTACATCCATAGTGTTGCCGCGTAACTCAGACATATTAGCTGGTGAAAATTCATCTGGCTGTAACAACAATGGCTGTGCATCAGTGATTTCAACACTAAATAATTCTTGCGAAGTGTCAAATGCAGCGGAAGTGGTGCTAGTAGTAGCGCTGGTGGCTGAGCAAGATGAGGTGTTCTGTGTCGCTAAATACTCAACCACGTCCTGACAATCTTGGGAGGTGATGGGACGTGCCTTCTTCCGAGCACTGTACTGTGGGCCAGGTCCACACGAAATTACATTTACACGACCTCGCGCAGACCTGCCGGGTGGCCTTCCTCTGCCTCTGCCACTACCTCTTCCTCTTCCTCTACCTGTTTTGTCCATATCGGGTATGCACGGAGTGGTATATCACACTGCGTGCACTCACGTAGGTAGGTGGGTTCACTTAACTGCACAGGTATGCGCACTGATGCGGTGGGTTCACTGAACAGTACAGGTATACAGTGGCAGGTTCACTGAACACAACAGGTATGCAGTGGCGGGTTCACTGAACAGGTATACAGTGGCGGGTCCACTGAACAGAACAGGTATACAGTGGCGGGTTCACAGAACAGGTATGCAGTGGCAGGATCACTGAACACAATAGGTATGCAGTGGCGTGTTCACTAAACAGGTATACAGTGGCGGGTCCACTGAACAGAACAGGTATACAGTGGCGGGTCCACTGAACAGAACAGGTATACAGTGGCGGGTTCACAGAACAGGTATACAGTGGCGGGTCCACTGAACAGAACAGGTATACAGTGGCGGGTTCACAGAACAGGTATGCAGTGGCAGGATCACTGAACACAATAGGTATGCAGTGGCGTGTTCACTAAACAGGTATACAGTGGCGGGTCCACTGAACAGAACAGGTATACAGTGGCGGGTTCACTGAACAGGTATACAGTGGCGGGTCCACTGAACAGAACAGGTATACAGTGGCGGGTTCACAGAACAGGTATGCAGTGGCAGGTTCACTGAACACAACAGGTATGCAGTGGCGGGTTCACTGAACAGGTATACAGTGGCGGGTCCACTGAACAGAACAGGTATACAGTGGCGGGTCCACTGAACAGAACAGGTATACAGTGGCGGGTCCACTGAACAGAACAGGTATACAGTGGCGGGTTCACAGAACAGGTATGCAGTGGCAGGTTCACTGAACACAACAGGTATGCAGTGGCGGGTTCACTGAACAGGTATGCAGTGGCAGGTTCACTGAACACAACAGGTATGCAGTGGCGGGTTCACTGAACAGGTATACAGTGGCGGGTCCACTGAACAGAACAGGTATACAGTGCGGGTCCACAGAACAGGTATGCAGTGGCAGGTTCACTGAACACAACAGGTATGCAGTGGCGGGTTCACTGAACAGGTATACAGTGGCGGGTCCACTGAACAGAACAGGTATACAGTGGCGGGTTCACAGAACAGGTATGCAGTGGCAGGTTCACTGAACACAACAGGTATGCAGTGGCGGGTTCACTGAACAGGTATGCAGTGGCAGGTTCACTGAACACAACAGGTATGCAGTGGCGGGTTCACTGAACAGGTATACAGTGGCGGGTCCACTGAACAGAACATGTATACAGTGGCGGGTCCACAGAACAGGTATGCAGTGGCAGGTTCACTGCACACAACAGGTATGCAGTGGCGGGTTCACTGAACAGGTATACAGTGGCGGGTCCACTGAACAGAACAGGTATACAGTGGCGGGTCCACTGAACAGAACAGGTATACAGTGGCGGGTCCACTGAACAGAACAGGTATACAGTGGCGGGTTCACAGAACAGGTATACAGTGGTGGGTCCACTGAACAGAACAGGTATACAGTGGCGGGTTCACAGAACAGGTATGCAGTGGCAGGATCACTGAACACAATAGGTATGCAGTGGCGTGTTCACTAAACAGGTATACAGTGACGGGTCCACTGAACAGAACAGGTATACAGTGGCGGGTCCACTGAACAGAACAGGTATACAGTGGCGGGTCCACTGAACAGAACAGGTATACAGTGGCGGGTCCACTGAACAGAACACGTATACAGTGGCGGGTTCACAGAACAGGTATGCAGTGGCAGGATCACTGAACACAATAGGTATGCAGTGGCGTGTTCACTAAACAGGTATACAGTGGCGGGTCCACTGAACAGAACAGGTGTACAGTGGCGGGTCCACTGAACAGAACAGGTATACAGTGGCGGGTCCACTGAACAGAACAGGTATACAGTGGCGGGTTCACAGAACAGGTATACAGTGGCGGGTCCACTGAACAGAACAGGTATACAGTGGCGGGTTCACAGAACAGGTATGCAGTGGCAGGATCACTGAACACAATAGGTATGCAGTGGCGTGTTCACTAAACAGGTATACAGTGGCGGGTCCACTGAACAGAACAGGTATACAGTGGCGGGTTCACTGAACAGGTATACAGTGGCGGGTCCACTGAACAGAACAGGTATACAGTGGCGGGTTCACAGAACAGGTATGCAGTGGCAGGTTCACTGAACACAACAGGTATGCAGTGGCGGGTTCACTGAACAGGTATACAGTGGCGGGTCCACTGAACAGAACAGGTATACAGTGGCGGGTCCACTGAACAGAACAGGTATACAGTGGCGGGTCCACTGAACAGAACAGGTATACAGTGGCGGGTTCACAGAACAGGTATACAGTGGCGGGTCCACTGAACAGAACAGGTATACAGTGGCAGGATCACTGAACAGGTATGCAGTGGCAGGATCACTGAACAGGTATTGAGTGGCAGGATCACAGTACAGGTATGCAGTGGACTGAGGGCTCACTGAACAGAACAGGTATGCAGTGGCAGGATCACTGAACAGGTATGGAGTGGCAGGATCACAGTGCAGGTATGCAGTGGGCTGAGGGCTCACTGAACAGAACAGGTATGCAGTGGCAGGATCACTGAACAGGTATGCAGTGGCAGGATCACAGTACAGGTATGCAGTGGGCTGAGGGCTCACTGAAAGGAACACGTATGCAGCCAGGAAGAAGTTAAGCCTAACTAATCTTTCCCTATATGAGAGACTGCAGCAGCTCGCCCTACTCTCACTAATGCAGGCACACGAGTGGCCGTAATGGCCGCCGCTGCCTGCCTTATATAAGGGGGGGTGGGGCTCCAGGGGCTAGTGTAGCCTAATTGGCTACACTGGGCCTGCTGACTGTGATGTAGAGGGTCAAAGTTGACCCTCAGTGCATTATGGGGCGAACCGAACTTCTTCCGCAAAAGGTTCGCGTGCGGTACCCGCACGCGAACCACCTACGTTCGCGCGAACCACGTTCGCCGGCGAACCGTTCGGCCCAACTCTAGCAGTACACACAATGCTATATAGTCTGGCTGAGCGGTGTACACACAGTGGCAGTATACACAATGCTATATAGTCTGGCTGAGCGGTGTACACAGAGTGGCAGTACACACAATGCTATATAGTCTGGCTGAGCGGTGTACACAGAGTGGCAGTAAACAATGCTATATAGTCTGGCTGAGCGGTGCACACAATGCTATATAGTCTGGCTGAGCGGTGTATACAGAGTGGCAGTAAACAATGCTATATAGTCTGGCTGAGCGGTGTACACAGAGTGGCAGTACACACAATGCTATATAGTCTGGCTGAGCGGTGTACACAGAGTGGCAGTACACACAATGCTATATAGTCTGGCTGAGCCGTGTACACACAGTGGCAGTAAACAATGCTATATAGTCTGGCTGAGCGGTGTACACAGAGTGACAGTACACACAATGCTATATAGTCTGGCTGAGCGGTGTACACACAGTGGCAGTACACACACTGCTATATAGTCTGGCTGAGCGGTGTACACAGAGTGGCAGTACACACAATGCTATATAGTCTGGCTGAGCGGTGTACACAGAGTGGCAGTAAACAATGCTATATAGTCTGGCTGAGCGGTGTACACAATGCTATATAGTCTGGCTGAGCGGTGTATACAGAGTGGCAGTACACACAATGCTATATAGTCTGGCTGAGCGGTGTACACAGAGTGGCAGTAAACAATGCTATATAGTCTGGCTGAGCGGTGTACACAATGCTATATAGTCTGGTTGAGCGGTGTATACAGAGTGGCAGTAAACAATACTATATAGTCTGGCTGAGCGGTGTACACAGAGTGGCAGTACACACAATGCTATATAGTCTGGCTGAGCGGTGTACACAGAGTGGCAGTACACACAATGCTATATAGTCTGGCTGAGCGGTGTACACAGAGTGGCAGTACACACAATGCTATATAGTCTGGCTGAGCGGTGTACACAGAGTGGCACTAAACAATGCTATATAGTCTGGCTGAGCGGTGTACACAGAGTTGCAGTACACACAATGCTATATAGTCTGGCTGAGCCGTGTACACACAGTGGCAGTAAACAATGCTATATATAGCGTGGCTGAGCGAGGTACACAGTGGCAGTACACACAATGCTATATAGTGTGGCTGAGCGAGCGGTGTACTACTGTTCCCAGCAGCGACACACAATGACTGGGGGGACCCTGGCTAGCGTGGCTGGAGCGCGAACTACCCTGCCTGCCTACCCAAAGCTAAACCCACAGACAAATGGCGGAGATATGACGTGGTTCGGGTATTTATTTACCCGAACCACGTGACCGTTCGGCCAATCAGAGCGCGTTCGGGCCGAACCACGTGAGCCGTTCGGCCAATCAGAGCGCGTTCGGGGTCCGAACCACGTGACCCGTTCGGCCAATCACAGCGCTAGCCGAACGTTCGGGGAACGTTCGGCCATGCGCTCTTAGTTCGGCCATGTGGCCGAACGGTTTGGCCGAGCACCATCAGGTGTTCGGCCGAACTCGAACATCACCCGAACAGGGTGATGTTGTGCAGAACCCGAACAGTGGCGAACACTGTTCGCCCAACACTAGCAGCTACCTATCTAATCTATACTGGGGGAAGCTACCTATCTAACCTATGCTGGGGGAAGCTACCTATCTAACCTACACTGGGGCAGCTACCTATCTAACCTACCCTGGGGCAAGCTACCTATCTAATCTACACTGGGGGAAGCTACGTATCTAACCTACACTGGGGAAGCTACCTATCTAGCCTTTGCTGGGGGAAGCTACCTATCTAGCCTATGCTGCGGACAGATGCCTATCTAACCTGCGCTGGGGGAAGGTACCTTTCTAACCTACACTGGGGAGCTACCTATCTAATCTATACTGCGGGAAGCTACCTATCTAATCTATACTGGGGGAAGCTACCTATCTAATCTATACTTTGGGAAGCTACCTATCTAATCTATACTGGGGGAAGCTACCTATCTAATATATACTGCGGGCACCTACCTATCTAATCTCCACTGGGGGAAGCTACCTATCTAAGCTATTCTGGGGGCAGCTACCTATCTAACCTACACTGGGGAAAGCTACCTATCTAACCTACACTGGGGAAAGCTACCTATCCATTCTACACTGTGGGAAGCTACCTATCTAACCAACGCTGGTCAAGCTACCTATCTAACCTATGCTAGGGGCAGCTACCTATCTAACCTACGCTGGGGGAAGCTACCTATCTAACCTACGCTGTGGGCAGCTAACTATCTATTCTACGCTGGGGGCAGCTATCTATCTAAACTACGCTGGGGGAAGCTACCTATATAACTTACGCTGGGGAGCTACCTATCTAATCTATATTGCGGGAAGCTTCCTATCTAATCTATACTGGGGAAGCTACCTATCTAATATATACTGCGGGCACCTACCTATCTAATCTACACTGGGGGAAGCTACCTTTCTAACCTATGCTGGGGGCAGCTACCTATCTAATCTATACTGGGGGAAGGTACCTAACTAACCTACACTGGGGGAAGCTAACTATATAACCTACACTGGGGGAAGCTAACTATATAACCTACGCTGGGGGAAGCTACCTATCTAACCTACACTGGGGGAAGCTACCTATCTAACCTACGCTGGGGGCAGCTACCTATCTAACCTACACTGGGAAAAGCTACCTATCCATTCTACACTGTGGGAAGCTACCTATCTAACCAACACTGGTCAAGCTACCTATCTAACCTATGCTGGGGGCAGCTACCTATCTAACCTAGTGATGCTCGGATACCCCTTTTTATTATTCGAGTTTGGTCGAATTCGAATAGTAAATTATTCGAATTCAGTCGAATATTCGAGTCGAATAATTTTTACTATTCGATTCGACCTCGGACTGCGAGCTCACTATTCGAGTCGGTATTCGAGCTCATTATTCGAGCTGACTATTCGAATTGGCCTTAAATAGCTTCCAACACTTGTTTTGAGGGTGAATGATGCAAGAAACATCTTTTTTCCCAAGTAACAACAGCAAGTGATTATGTGGGGATGTTCCTTTAAAAAAAAAAAAAAAGGTGGAAAGAGAAGAGAAGTTGTGTCCAAAATTCTGTTCAGTAGTGTATATACTTCTTCTTCTTCTTCTTCTTCTATATCTTCTTCTTCTTCTTCTTCTTCTATATCTTCTTCTATATCTTCTTCTTCTTCTTCTTCTATATCTTCTTCTTCTTTATCTTCTTCTTCTTCTTCTTCTTCTATATCTTCTTCTTCTATATCTTCTTCTGTTTCTTCTATATCGTCTTCTTCTTCTTCTTCTTCTTCTTCATCTTCTTCATCTTCTTTTTCATCTTCTTTTTCTTCATCTTCTTCTTCGTCATCATCTTCTTCTATATCTTCTTTTTCTATATCTTCTTTTTCTATATCCTCTTCTTATTATTATTTTTCTATTTCGTCTTCTTCTTTTTCTATATCTTCTTCTTCTTCTTCTCCTTCTTCTTCTTCTTTTTCTATATCTTCTTCTTCTTCTATATCGTCTTCTTCTTCTTCACTTATTTCTCTTTTATATATTTTTTTTGTAAATAAATGCAGCTATTTTTGAGCGTAATAAATAGCTGGTGGCGCATGCATGTTGGAAGCGCCATTGTATGTGCTCCCTGGCAGTGGAAACACACAGACAGCAGGAGGTAAATTCAGCAGCAGCAGCAGGAGGAGGAGGATGATTGTGTGGCAGCAGGCAGTCAATGAGGCAGGCAGCGAGACATAATAGGCTGTGTGGTACCTAGCGGTGGTACCAGGCCGTAAATACACAGCATGAGGTTCCAGACAGCGGTCGTGAAGCCCACATCATGTCCAATACACAACTGGGACAACACAGTTTTCAACCCGGACACCTCTAAAAATAATATCACAAAGTATTAATAAAAAGTATATATATATTTTTTGTTTTTTTAAAGAAATGCAGCTATTTTTGAGCGTAACAAATGGTGGAAGCGCCATTGTATGTGCTCCCTGGCAGTGGAAACACACAGACAGCAGGAGGTAAATTCAGCAGCAGGAGGAGGAGGATGAGTGTGTGGTAGCAGGCAGTCAATGAGGCAGGCAGCGTGACATAATAGCCCTGGTACCTAGCGTTGATACCAGGGCTGTAAATAAACACAACAGGAGGTCCCAGACAGCGGTCGTGCAGCCCACATCGTGTCCAATACACAACTGGGACAACACAGTTTTCAACCCGGGCACCTCAGAAAAATTAAACCTTTTTTTTTTTTTTTTTTAATGGTTTACTTTTTTTTTTTTACAGCAAATTACACAGATATAGCTATTGTTGGACGTAATAGCTGGTGGCAGAGTGGCAGCAAAAGGTAATTCTGTGTACCCTGGCAGTGGGAAACACAGACAGACAGCAGCAGCAGCAGGAGGAATGGAGGAGTAATGAGAGTAGCTATTGTTGGACGTAATAGCTGGTGGCAGAGTGGCAGCAGAAGGTAAAATCTGTGTACCCTTGGCAGTGGGAAACACAGACAGGCAGCAGCAGCAGCAGGAGGAATGGAGGAGTAGTGTGAGTGTGGCAGCAGGTAGGTAGGCAGCGTGACCAGTGGCGGACATACGGCCGTGCAGGCCGTGCCGCCGCACGAGGGCCCCTGAAGTTCCGTTTTCTTCAGGGGCCCATTAAGTTTTTTTTGTTTTTTTTTATATATATATTTTTTTTTTTCCCCCCCGGGGGGCCCCGACTCCTATCCTCCCTCCCTCCCTCACCTCGGGGGGCCCCCCTCTCGGTATGCGCGGCGAGCGGCAAATCCGGGTCTCCAGGCAGACGCTAGAGGGCTCCGCCGGCAGCCGCTTGGTCTCCAATATGTCGACAGAGTTGGCGACATATTGGAGTCTAAGCGGCTGGGCCTCTAGCGTCTGCCTGGAGCCCTGAAGACTTCCTGCATTTGCCGCTCACTCGCTCTCCCGCCGCGCATATCGGGAAGTGGGCCCTCCAAGGTGAGGAAGGGAGGGAGGATGGGAGTCGGGCCCCCCACCCGGATACTCAAAGGGCTACCTGCCTACCCACCCGGCTTCCTTCCTACCTACCCACCCGGTTACCTAACCACCCACCAGGCTTCCTACCCACCCACCTGGCTTCCTACCTACCCACCCACCCGGCTACCTAACCACCTACCCACCCGGCTACCTACCCACCCACCAGGCTTCCTACCTAACCACCCACCTGGCTACCTAACCACCCACCAGGCTTCCTACCTACCTACCCACCCGGCTACCTACCTAACCACCCACCTGGCTACCTACCCACCCGGCTACCTACCTACCTACCCACCCACCCGGCTACCTACCCACCCACCCGGCTACCTACCCACCCGGCTACCTAACCACCTACCCACCTGGCTACCTACCCACCCACCAGGCTTCCTACCTACCCACCCGGCTACCTACCCACCCACCAGGCTTCCTACCTACCTACCCACCCACCTGGGTACCTAACCACCCATCAGGCTTCCTACCTACCTACCCACCCGGCTACCTACCTAACCACCCACCTGGCTACCTACCTACCCACCCGGCTACCTACCTAACCACCCACCCGGCTACCTACCCACCCGGCTACCTACCCACCCGGCTACCTAACCACCCACCAGGCTTCCTACCTACCCACCCGGCTACCTACCCACCCACCAGGCTTCCTACCTACCTACCTAACCACCCACCTGGCTACCTACCTAACCACCCACCAGGCTACCTACCCACCCGGCTACCTACCCACCCGGCTACCTACCTACCCGGCTACCTATCTACCCACCAGGCTTCCTACCTACCCACCCGGCTACCTACCCACCCACCAGGCTTCCTACCTACCTACCCACCCGGCTACCTAACCACCCACCAGGCTTCCTACCTACCCACCCACCCACCCGGCTACCTACCCACCCGGCTACCTACCTACCTACCCACCCGGTTACCTAACCACCTACCCACCTGGCTACCTACCCACCCACCAGGCTTCCTACCCACCCACCCACCAGGCTTCCTACCTACCTACCCACCCACCCGGCTACCTAACCACCCATCAGGCTTCCTACCTACCTACCCACCCGGCTACCTACCTAACCACCCACCCGGCTACCTACCTACCCACCCACCCAGCTACCTACCTAACCACCCACCCGGCTACCTACCTAACCACCCACCCGGCTACCTACCGGGCTAGTTACCAACCCACCCACCAGGCTACCTACCCACCCACCCACTCACCCACCCACCAGGCTACCTATCCACCCAACCACCCATGGGAGCTGCGCGCCGGATGGAGGCTGGGACAGGAGGTCTGCTGCTGCAGGTGAGTAAATGGTTTTTGTTTTTTTATTTATATTAGCAGGTGTATGTTCTGGGCAGGTCTGCCACATGATTGCATGTATTTTCTGCGCAAATCTGCCGACATGATTGCATGTATTTTCTGGGCATATCTGCTGACATGATTGCACGTATTTTCTGGGCATATCTGCCGACTTGATTGCACGTATTTTCTGGGCATATCTGCCGACTTGATTGCACGTATTTTCTGGGCATATCTGCCGACTTGATTGCACGTATTTTCTGGGCATATCTGCCGACATGATTGCACGTATTTTCTGGGCATATCTGCCGCCATGATTGCACGTATTTTCTGGGCATATCTGCCGACATGATTGCACGTATTTTCTGGGCATATCTGCCGACATGATTGCACGTATTTTCTGGGCATATCTGCCGACTTGATTGCACGTATTTTCTGGGCATATCTGCCGACTTGATTGCACGTATTTTCTGGGCATATCTGCCGACTTGATTGCACGTATTTTCTGGGCATATCTGCCGACTTGATTGCACGTATTTTCTGGGCATATCTGCCGACATGATGTGTATTTTCTTGAGAAAACCTGCACAATTATGTGAATTTTCTGGGGAAAGGGTCACCAAAACTTGGGCCCACTGTCTTTGCGTTGCATTTTTCAAGGGAACCTGAGGTGAGAATAATCTTGAGGCTGCCATATTTCTCTCCTTTTAAGCAATACCAGTTGCCTGGCTGCCGTGCTGGTCCTCTGCCTCTTATTCTTTCAACCATAGACCCTGAACAAGCATGCAGCAGGTCAGGGGTTTCTGACAATATTGTCAGAACTGAGAAGATTAGCTGCATGCTTGTTGCTGGTGTAATTCAGTTTATTACTGCAGCCAAATAGATCAGCAGGGCCAGCAGGCAACGAGTATTGTTTAAAAGGAAATAAACCCTCACCCCGGGTTCGCTTTAAGTACGCCGCAGGTCGTAGGGGGCCCACAATTACAATTTTGCACAGGGGCCCACTGCTGGCTGTGTCCGCCACTGAGCGTGACATAATAGCCCTGGTACCTAGCGTTGATACCAGGGCTGTAAATAAACACAACAGGAGGTCCCAGACAGCGGTCATGCAGCCCACATCGTGTCCAATACACAACTGGGACAACACAGTTTTCAACCCGGGCACCTCAGAAAAATTAAACCTTTTTTTTTTTTTTAAATGGTTTACTTTTTTTTTTTTTTACAGCAAATTACACAGATATAGCTATTGTTGGACGTAATAGCTGGTGGCAGAGTGGCAGCAGAAGGTAATTCTGTGTACCCTGGCAGTGGGAAACACAGACAGACAGCAGCAGCAGCAGCAGGAGGAATGGAGGAGTAATGAGAGTAGCTATTGTTGGACGTAATAGCTGGTGGCAGAGTGGCAGCAGAAGGTAAAATCTGTGTACCCTTGGCAGTGGGAAACACAGACAGGCAGCAGCAGCAGCAGGAGGAATGGAGGAGGAGTAGTGTGAGTGTGGCAGCAGGTAGGTAGGCAGCGTGACATAATAGCCCTGGTACCTAGCGTTGATACCAGGGCTGTAAATAAACACAACAGGAGGTCCCAGACAGCTGTCGTGCAGCCCACATCGTGTCCAATCCACAACTGGGACAACACAGTTTTCAACCCGGGCACCTCAAAAAAATTAAAAATTGTTTTTTTTTTAATGGTTTACTTTTTTTTTTTAACAGCAAATTACACAGATATAGCTATTGTTTGACGTAATAGCTGGTGGCAGAGTGGCAGTAGAAGGTAAATCTGTGTACCCTGGCAGTGGGAAACACAGACAGACAGACAGCACAGGGGCAGTACACAGCAGCCCACTGTAGATGTAAAATGTGTGGCTGCAGGCGACGTGATAGTCAAAGTGAACCAGGCTGGCTTAGTGAGCAGGAGCCAGGAGGTGGTAAAGGGTGGTAAGGCACATTAACGATGGTTCTTCCGGCAGCCAGTTCATGTCCCCCTCTCGCCGACAACAGGGGCCAGGAACTCGCCTTCCACCCACGCCTGGTTCATCTTGAGAAACGTCAGTCTGTCCACAGACTTGTGAGACAGACGTGAGCGTTTTTCGGTGACCACGCCACCAGCTGCACTGAAGCAGCGCTCGGACAGCACGCTGGAAGGGGGGCAGGACAGCACTTCCAGGGCGTACTGCGCCAGCTCGCTCCAGATCTCCAGGCGCTTGACCCAATACTCCATGGGATCAACAGGAGCATCGCTGTCAAGCCCGCTGTAGGACCCCATGTAGTCAGCCACCATGCGGGTCAGGTGCTGGCTGTGACCGGAGGAGGATGCTGCTGCATGCACCTCCTCTCTAGTCACTGCTGCTGGAGCCTCTACAGTCCTGTAGAGCTCGTTGCTAAGAGACAGCAGGTCTTTTGGGCGCTTGCTGCTGGATGCAGGCACCTGCTGCTGCCTCTGTGCTGGCTGGGCAGTGGGGGTGGAAGGCTGGGGGAAGGCTTCCTCCAAGCGCTCAAAAAGGGCCTGCTGCAAGCTCCTTATTTGTTGCGCTGGGTCTCCTCCTGCAGGCGGCAGGAACTGGCTCAACTTCCCCTTGAGGCGTGGGTCCAACATCATGCTGATCCAGATGTCCTCCCTCTGCTTCATCTGGATCACCCTGGGGTCCTTGCGCAGGCACGTCAGCATGTGCGCTGCCATTGGGAAGAGGCGGGCCACGTGTGCTGGCACATCGACGGCAGTGCTGTCCTCATCCTCCTCCTCTGCCTCCTCAGCCTCATCCTCTCTCCACCCCCGCACCAACTCAGCTGCGCTGTGCTGATCCCCCTCATCAGCAACAAGGTCAGGGACCTCCACCACGTCCTCCTCCTCCTCCCCCTCAGAGGTGGACTGTGCAGCTGCTTGCCGCTCCTGCTGGTCCAAGGCTGCCGCTCCCTGTTCCAGCAAAGCATCGAGGGCCCTGTTCAGCAGACAAACCAGGGGCACCCACTCGCAGACCATAGCATGGTCCCTGCTCACCATGTTAGTGGCCTGCAGAAAGGGAGCCAGCACTAAGCACACCTGCTGCATGTGCCTCCAGTCGTCATCGGGGACGATGGACGGGATGTTGCTGGTCTTGTCCCTTTTCTGAGCGGCGGAAACAGTGGCCAGGGCAAGGTACTGGTTGACAGCGTGCTTCTGTTCAACCAGACGCTCCAACATCGCCAGGGTGGAGTTCCAGCGAGTTGGAACGTCAAGGATCAGCCGATGGCGTGGCAGCTCCAGCTCCTTTTGCACGTCTTCCAGGCTCGCACAGGCTGCAGCCGAGCGCCGGAAGTGACGCACAACGTTCCTTGCCGTTTCCAGCAGTTCGCCCATCCCCTGGTAGGTGCGCAAGAACTTTTGCACCACCAGGTTCAGCACGTGGGCAAGACAGGGTATGTGGGTCAGGTTTCCCCTGCCAATTGCGGCAACCAGATTGGCCCCATTGTCGGCCACCACCTCTCCGACTCTGAGGCCTCTGGGGGTCAGCCAAATCCTCTCCTGCTCCTGGAGTTTGGCCAACACATGGGTTGCCGTCAGTTTGGTCTTCCCAAGGCTGACCAACTGCAGCAGCGCTTGGCAGTGGCGGGCCTTTACGCTGCTGCTGAGGCGGGGGGTTTGGCCAGGTGTGCCGGAGGATGGCAGAGGATTGGAGGAACCTGCTGCAGTTCCCCTGACCCTGCGGGGTGGCACCACCCACTGTGTTGCTGCTGCTGCTGTGCCCGCTGCTGCTCTCCCATCCTCACCCCCTTCCACCAAGCTGACCCAGTGGACAGTGAAGGACAGGTAGCGGCCTGTCCCGAAGCGGCTGCTCCAGGAGTCCATGGTGACGTGGACCCTTTCACCAACCGCGTGCTCCAGCCCTCGCTCCACATTGGCCATCACAAAGCGGTGCAGTGCAGGAATGGCCTTGCGGGCGAAAAAGTGTCTGCTGAGGAGCTGCCAGTCTGTGGCTGCACAAGCAAGCAGCGCACGCATGTCGCTCCCCTCCTGCACGAGCGTGTACGGCAGGAGTTGGGAGCACATGGCCCGTGCCAGCAAGCCGTTCAGCTGCCGCACGTGACGGCTGCTGGGAGGCAGAGCCCTAACCACCCCCTGGAAGGACTCGCTCAAAAGGCTCTGGCGTGGCCTTTTGCTGGCACGGGAATCAGTGGACACAGCAGAGGAGGCCACTGAGGACTGGCTGCCAGAACAGGCCTCAGTGTCGGCGGCAGGAGTTGCAGAGGGGGGAGGAGCAGTGCGTTTCCGCACTCCTGCTGGTGCTGCTGGAGGAGCAGGAGGGCGGGTGGCTGCTGTTGCTGCTGCTGCTGCTGAAGGCTGTGCAGTGATGGGTGTGGTGCCACTGCCAGCACCAGATGCCTTCAGCCTCTGGAACTCCTCATGCTGGTGGAAATGTTTCACAGCAAGGTGGTTGATGAGCGAGCTGGTGCTGAACTTTAAGGGGTCTGCACCTCTGCTCAACTTCCGCTGACAGTGGTTGCAAGTGGCGTACTTGCTGTACACTGTAGGCATGGTGAAAAATCGCCAGATTGGTGACAAAAACAACCCCCTACGGCCTGGAGCCGCTGCTGCCTGTCTCCCTGTGGTGGTTGGGGCGGGGGCTTGGGTGCGGCTGGTGGTGGTACTGGCAGATGCTGCTGCTGCTGCTGAGCCTGAGACACCAGCAGGCTGTGGAACCTGCCTACTGCTGCCAATGCTTGCAATGATGCGCCTCCTTGCAAGGCCCACAAGCGCATCCTCCTCCTCCTCCTCAGAGCTGCTGATGACGACATCCCCTGGAGCTGGTGGCACCCAGTCTTTGTCTGTCACCGTGTCATCATCATCCTCCTACTCCTGAAACATGTCCTGCTGGGATGATGACCCCCCAAACTCCTCTCCTGATGCATGGATGGGCTGCTTGACTGTCGCCACAGTCTTGCTGTCCAATCCCTCCTCCCCCAAAGTGCCCATCAGCATCTCCTCCTCAAAATCGCCAACAACAGCAGACAATTTACTCATGATGCCTGGGGTCAAAAGACTGCTGAATGACAGATCGCCAAGTGACGGTGAACTGGCCTCCTCCCCAGGCCCTGCTGGGCGGCTGCTGCGAACAGGGGTGGTGGTGGTGGTGAGGGTGGAGGCCTCGGATGCAGAGCTGATGGCGGGCTGCCCATCCTTCGTCATCAGTTGCACCACAGTGTCTGCATCCTTTTCCTCAATGGGACGTTTCCGACCCGGCTGGAGGAAAATAGGAGCAGGTACTACACGCTGCTGCTGCTGCTGTGTCTCTGCAGCGTGAGTTGCTCCTGCTGGGCGGCGCCCAAGGCGTCCACGGCCAGTGGCTATAGGAGGAATGTTAGCCACTGACGCAGCTGCTGCTGCTGCGGAACTGTGCATGGTGGCGCGGCCGCGGCTTGCCACAATGCTGCTCCCTCTCCTCTTGATTCCCTTGCTGCCCTTCCCCTTGCCCAAACCGCGCTGGCTGCCACTTCCAGACATCTTAGATGTTTTGGGCGTAAACAAAAAAGTTTTTTACAAGGGCGAGTTAAAAAGTGGGGTACTTTAATGGAGTGGGTTGGTGGGTGAGGTGACACTAATCACTAAGTGATTAGATCGCTAAGTGATTACTAGTACAGTACTAATACAAAATACAATAATTCAGTAATCAGTATAAGTGTGAACAGTAAACAGTGAGTGTGTCCCCTAGTACACTAACTAGAAAATACAATAATCAGTATTAATCAGATTAAGTAGAAGGAAATAGAGTGTGTGTACTGAGTGCACGCACACACACACGCAGGAGCTAGCCTATGAACAGTGACTGAGTGTTCCTAGTACAGTAAGTACTAGTAACAGTAAGTAGTACAACTAGAAATTACAATAAGTAATCAGAAGGAAATAGAGTGTGTGTGTACTACTGTACAGACAGTGCACGCACACACACACGCAGGAGCTAGCCTATGAACAGTGACTGAGTGTCCCTCCCTAGTAGTAAGTGGTAAGTAAGTGTACAACTAGAAATTACAATAATCAGTAGTAATCAAAAGGAAATAGAGTGTGTGTACTGTACAGACAGTGCACGCACACACACACGCAGGAGCTAGCCTATGAACAGTGACTGAGTGTCCCTAGTAGTAAGTAGTAAGTAAGTACAACTAGGAAATTACAATAATCAGTAGTAATCAGAAGGAAATAGAGTGTGTGTACTGTACAGACAGTGCACGCACACACACACGCAGGAGCTAGCCTATGAACAGTGATTGAGTGTTCCTAGTAGTAAGTGGTAAGTAAGTACAACTAGGAAATTACAATAATCAGTAGTAATCAGAAGGAAATAGAGTGTGTGTACTGTACAGACAGTGCACGCACACACACACGCAGGAGCTAGCCTATGAACATTGACTGAGTGTCCCTAGTAGTAAGTTAAGTAGTTAGTAAGTACAACTAGAAATTACAATAATCAATAGTAATCAGAAGGAAATAGAGTGTGTGTACTGCACGCACAAACGCAGGAGCTATGAACAAATAGTGACAGTGAGTGTCCCTAGTACAGTTACTACAAAATACAATCACTCAGTAGTAAAGGACAGCAGAAACACTGGTATAATAAACTAACAGAGGACAGGAGGACAGCTGCCCACACAGGCAAGGCCCTGAGGCCTAAAGCTGTGAGCTTGCCTGCAGCAGCTGGCTGTCTCTATGTAACACACAAGCTACTAACTAAAATACAATGTCTATCTAACTAACAACAATATAGGTGTGTATAGGAGGTGTATGTGAGCAAAAACGCTAGGTAATTGACCACAATAGAGCTCTTGCTAAGCCAAAGCACAAAGGAGCAGATCTCTCTCTGTACAAAGTCAGGCAAGGACGGAAAAACGGAACATGGCGGCCGCTATTTATAGGGTAGGGGCTGGCCAGGGTCCCCCTCTGTGATTGGCTGCCGTCAGAGGGCCTGGGAGCCCTCTGATTGGCTCTAAGGACATCAATCTGGGCTATGACGCTATTCGAGCTCGGTATTCGAGCTCGAATAGCGCTGGTTTGCTTGAATAGCTTGAATAGTGAATGGGCTATTCGAGTTCACTCGAATAGCCCATTCGAATAGCTGCAGCTATTTGAGCTCGGTATTCGAGCTCGAATAGCTGAAAAAAGAGCTTGAATATTCGAGCTACTCGAATATTCGAGCTCTGCTGAGCACCACTGATCTAACCTACGCTGGGGGCAGCTATCTAATCTGCAGTGGGGGACGCTACCTATCTAATCTATACTGGGGAAAGCTGCCTATCTAATCTACTGTATACTGGGGGAAGCTACCTATCCAATCTATACTGGTGGAAGCTACCTATCTAACATATACTGTGGGCACCTACCAATCTACACTGGGGAAGCTACCTATCTAACTTACGCTGGGGACAGCTACCTATCTAATCTATACTGGGGGAAGCTACCTATGTAACCTACGCTGGAGGAAGCTACCTATCTAACCTACACTGGGGCAGTTACCTATCTAACCTACCCTGGGGGAAGCTACCTATCTAATCTACACTGGGGGAAGCTACCTATCTAACCTACACTGGGGAAGCTACCTATCTAACCTACGCTGGGGGAAGCTACCTGTCTAACCTATGCTGGGGGCAGATACCTATCTAACCTACGCTGGGGGGAGGTACCTCTCTAATCTACACTGGGGAGCTACCTATCTAATCTATACCACGGGAAGCTACCTATCTAATCTATACTGGGGGAAGCTACCTATCTAATATATACTGCGGGCACCTACCTATCGAATCTCCACTGGGGGTAGCCACCTATCTAACCTATGCTGGGGGCAGCTACCTATCTAATCTATACTGGGGGAAGGTACCTATCTAATTAATGCTGGGGGAAGCTACCTATCTATCCTACACTGGGGGCAGCTACCTATCTAATCTATACTGGGGGTAGCTACCTACCTAACCTACGCTGGGGCCAGCTACATATCTAATCTACGCTGCGGGCAGCTACATATCTAATCTCCTCTGGGGAAGGTACCTATATAACCTACACTGGGGGCAGCTACCTATCTAACCTAAGCTGGGGGCAGCTACCTATCTAACCTACGCTGAAGGAAGCTACCTATCTAACCTACGCTGGGGG
Organism: Hyperolius riggenbachi; assembly: GCF_040937935.1. Taxonomy (NCBI): domain Eukaryota; kingdom Metazoa; phylum Chordata; class Amphibia; order Anura; family Hyperoliidae; genus Hyperolius; species Hyperolius riggenbachi. The sequence goes on along the minus strand of NC_090649.1, from coordinate 112,532,228 downwards.
CAGCTACCTAACTAATCTACGCTGGGGAGCTACCTATCTAATCTGTAGTGGGGGACGCTACCTATCTAATCCATACTGGGGAAAGTTGCCTATCTAATCTACTGTATACTGGGGGAAGCTACCTATCTAATCTATACTGGTGGAAGCTACCTATCTAACATATACTGTGGGCACCTACCAATCTACACTGGGGAATCTACCTATCTAACCTACGCTGGGGGCAGCTACCTATCTAATCTATACTGGGGGAAGCTACCTATCTAACCTACGCTGGGGGAAGCTACCTATCTAACCTACACTGGGGCAGCTACCTATCTAACCTACCCTGGGGGAAGCTACCTATCTAATCTACACTGGGTGAAGCTACCTATCTAACCTACACTGGGGAAGCTACCTATCTAACCTTTGCTGGGGGAAGCTACCTATCTAACCTATGCTGCGGGCAGATGCCTATCTAACCTACGCTGGGGGAAGGTACCTTTCTAACCTACACTGGGGAGCTACCTATCTAATCTATACTGCGGTCTGCGGGAAGCTACCTATCTAATCCATACTGGGGGAAGCTACCTATCTAATCTATACTGGGGGAAGCTACCTATCTAATATATACTGCGGGCACCTACCTATCTAATCTCCACTGGGGGAAGCTACCTATCTAACCTATGCTGGGGGCAGCTACCTATCTAATCTATACTGGGGGAAGGTACCTATCTAACCTACACTGGGGGAAGCTACCTATCTAACCTACGCTGGGGGAAGCTACCTATCTAACCTACACTGGGGAAAGCTACCTATCCATTCTACACTGTGGGAAGCTACCTATCTAACCAACGCTGGTCAAGCTACCTATCTAACCTATGCTAGGGGCAGCTACCTATCTAACCTACGCTGGGGGCAGCTACCTATCTAACCTACGCTGTGGGCAGCTAACTATCTATTCTACGCTGGGTGCAGCTATCTATCTAAACTACGCTGGGGGAAGCTACCTATATAACTTATGCTGGGGGCAGCTACCTATCTAATCTACACTGGGGGAAGCTACCTATCTAACCTATGCTGGGGGCAGATACCTATCTAACCTACGCTGGGGGAAGGCACCTTTATAACCTACACTGGGGAGCTACCTATCTAATCTATATTGCGGGAAGCTTCCTATCTAATCTATACTGGGAAAGCTACCTATCTAATATATACTGCGGGCACCTACCTATCTAATCTACACTGGGGGAAGCTACCTTTCTAACCTATGCTGGGGGCAGCTACCTTTCTAACCTATGCTGGGGGCAGCTACCTATCTAATCTATACTGAGGGAAGGTACCTAACTAACCTACACTGGGGGAAGCTAACTATATAACCTACGCTGGGGGAAGCTACCTCTCTAACCTACACTGGGGGAAGCTACCTATCTAACCTACGCTGGAGGCAGCTACCTATCTAACCTACACTGGGGAAAGCTACCTATCCATTCTACACTGTGGGAAGCTACCTATCTAACCAACGCTGGTCAAGCTACCTATCTAACCTATACTGGGGGCAGCTACCTATCTAACCTACGCTGGGGGCAGCTACCTATCTAACCTACGCTGGGGGCAGCTATCTATCTAAACTACGCTGGGGGCAGCTACCTATATAACTTACGCTGGGGGCAGCTACCTATCTAATCTACACTTGGGGAAGCTAGCTATCTAACCTACGCTGGGGGAAGCTACCTATCTAATCTTTACTGGGGTAAACTACCTATCTAAACCTACGCTGTGGGCAGCTACCTATCTAATCTACACTGGGGGGAGCTACATATCTAATCTACACTGGGGGAAGCTACCTATCTAACCTACACTGGGGGAAGCTACCTATCTAACCTACGCTGGGGCAGATACCTATTTATCCTATGCTGGGGCAGCTACCTATCTAATTTATACTGGGGGAAGATACCTATCTAATCTACGCTGGGGTCAGCTACCTATCTAATCTATACTGGGGGAAGCTACCTATCTAACCTACACTGGGGGCAGCTACCTATCTAACCTATGCTGGGGGCAGCTTCCTATCTAATCTATGCTGGGGGCAGCTACCTATCTAACCTACCCGGGAGGAAGCTACCTATCTAATCTACACAGGGGAAGCTACCTATCTAAACTACGCTTGGGGAAGCTACCTATCTAACCTACGCTGGGGGCAGCTACCTATCTAATCTACACTGGGGGAAGCTACCTATCTAATCTACATTGGGGGGAGCTACTTATCTAACCTACGCTGGGTCTGATACCTATCTAACCTATGCTGGTGGAAGGTACCTCTCTAACGTACACTGGGAAGCTACCTATCTAATCTATACTGGAGAAAGCTACCTATCCAGGGGTGCCTTTAGCCATTTTGTCTCTCCAGGCGAGAAATCCTGTGGCACCTCCCCAAAGATGATTGTGCGCCCCCATGAAAATAATCGTAATGCAGCAGCAGTTCACCCCAAAAAATCGTAATGTGGCAGCGTTTCACCAAAAAAATAATTGAAATGCTCTAGTGCTTCACCAGAAAATAATCGTCGTAATGCGGCAATGTTTCACCAGAAAATAATCGTAATGCGGCAGCATTTCACCAAAATTACACATAGGCAGGGATCCACTTTCATGAGGCACAAAGGGGGACAGAAGGAGGCACAGGGGGACTGAAGAAGGCACACAAGGGGACATTGGAAGGCACAGGGGGACAGAAGGAGGCACGAAGGTCAAAAGAAGTCACAAAAGAGGGAGGCACAGGGAAACAGAAGGAGGCACGAGGCTCAGAAGAAGTCACAAAGGAGGACAGAAGGAGGCACAAGGGGACAGAAGGAGACACAGAGGGGGACAGAAGGAGGTACAATAGGTGACAAAAGGAGGCACAATGGGGAACAGAATGAGAAAGGAGGACAGAAGGAGGCACAGGAGGAAAGAAGGACATACACAGAGGGGCAGTGGGAGGTACAGGGGGACATAAGAAGGCATAAGGGCCAAAATGAGGCACAAAAGAGGACTGAAGGAAGCACAGGAGGACTGAAGGAGGCACACGGGGACAGAAGGAGGCACAAAAGTGGGTCAGAAGGAGGCACAAAAGGGGGCAGAAGGAGGTATAATGGGGGACAGATTGAGGGACAAAAGGACTAGGCACAGGGGGGCTGAAGGAGGTACACAGGGGGGCTGAAGGAGGTACACAGGGGACAGAAGAAGGCACAACGGGGGACCGAAAAAAAGCACAAAGGGGGGCAGAAGGAGGCCACTTGAAAGGGAGCGTTTGCCACGACGTTCCGAACGCTTGTGGTAAACGCTCCGCAAGCGTCCGTCTGAACCAGCCCTTAAAGACCTCTTAAAACACTCCTTTTCAGACAAACATATAAGTTGTCATCGTTAGCATTGAAGGCTCACTGCCTTATCTGCAGTGCTAACCCCTTTGTATTCTTCACTAGATTGTAAGATCATAAGGGTAGGAATCTTCCCCTAATATTTCTTGTTTCTGCTGTACTTTTCATCGTATGAGCAATATGTACCAGCATCATTGATGTCTCAAACCACACATCAGCTATGTGTGATGGATGTCGTGATTGCACAGGTTTTGAACTTCTCATCTATCTATGGTCTGTGACAGATAACAATGGCGCATAGTGCCTAGGGTATACAATTGGCGCCACATTGACTTACACTATATAACGCTATTTAGCGTTATAAGTGGTAAAAATGGCGCATGCAGAGTGACTTACACTTATAACACTAAATAGCATTATAAGTGTTAAAAAATGCTTTAACAGATTTGTCATCATTTTTTACCAGGGCCTCATCCACAGCTGTTACTGGAAGACCTTCATATCTATGGGTCTATGGGTACGAATTATAAATGTTGAATGTGCATAACTTACAGATTTTCCTATTAACCACTTCACCACTAAGGCTGGTTTCAGACGGAGTAGGGGGGGTGGGGGGGTTTCTAATGTAAGGCAGCCGGGGTAATTGGGTGGCATATTTATTTTTAATAGCTACAGCTATGTCAACGCTAATAAAATCCTAATATAATATGTTACGGCCAAAACGGGAATAGAACTGGCCGATTTGACTTCAGCCAAAGGGCCTGATTCACAAAGTGGTGCTAACAGTTAGCACACTAGTGAAAAGCCCTTTATCACGCCTAAACTCTGTTTAGGCATGATAAGTTTAGGTGTGATAAGTTTAGGTGTGATAAGTTTAGGCATGATAAGTTTAAGCACCAACTGTGTTAGCACCGCAGTGCACAGCTGATCAAAAGTTTTGCGCTAGCAAAGTCTGGTGCACTTCGCATAGAGTTTAATGGCGCTGCTTTGCGTGCGGGACTTTGTGCGCTATCTACACTTATCTAAATTTATCACGCCTAAACTTATCACACCTAAACTTATCACACCTAAACTTATCACGCCTAAACTGGCTTTTCACCAGCGTGGTGCAATGGTTATCACACCTAAAGTCTCTAACTGGGTTAGCAGCACCGCTTTGTGAATCGAGCCCAAAGTCTAAAATGCTGGGAATTTCTGACTTTGGCCGACTGACTTTGGCCGTTTCTAGAACTGGCCGGCCAATGTCAGACATTTCCCAGCATTTTGGACTTTGGCCGACGTCAAATCGGCCAGTTCTAGTAATTGCCGGCCAATTCTAGAATTGTCCGATTTCTGGTTTTGGCCGTAACATACATACAGTACCAGAGTATACATTACCTGGTCCCTGATCGCGTCTTCTCTCCACATCCTACTTAGTATGAATGAGTACGGCAGCCAGCCAATCACCGTGCAGCTTCAGTCCCCACATGGTGATTGGCTGGCTGCAGGACTCTTTCAAACTAAACAGGAAATAGAAAGAAGATGGAATCGCCGGGACCAGGTAATGTATAAGAGATGCCACTAATGACATCTTATTGCTAAAGTTATTTAACATTTCAGGATATTTCTGAAATGGTAAATAACTTTAGTAGTTTATCAGCATCACCCCACGCTATTTTTCACAGGCGCCATTTTTGACTGTACCCCTATGGTCCCCCCTACTTGTTTTGTATTACGAACAGCATTACGGAAGATGTTGCCGCTGTATAAATAAAAAATAATAATAATGAGTTGAGCCTTCACTATTGATAAGTAACTTTGTAGGGATTCACCATTTATAAATGACCTAAAACTTTAGCCCAAATACGGCAACACTTATGGATAAGAAAAATATAAGAAAACTACTGATTAAAATAATACGACCAGTATTTTTTATTGTCAGCAATTAAATCTAAAATATGTTTTACTTTAACAGATTTGTCATCATTTTTTACCAGGGCCTCATCCACAGCTGTTACTGGAAGACCTTCATAGCTATGGGTACGAATTATAAATGTTGAATGTGCATAACTTACAGATTTTCCTACTAACCACTTCACCACTAAGGCTGGTTTCAGGCTGCACCGCACCACCAAAAACAGGCCTTCGGGGACTACCGCATTAATATGCGGTAACCCCCTTCTGGCAAACATCCAAACAGGAAGTGATGCTTGCGCTCACTTCCTGTTTTGGGAAAAAAAATATTGTAAATATACTCTTCCATGCATGCGCGCTATACTGCCGCAGCAATCATTTTTCAAGAAACTTTGCGTCACCATAGCGTTACATTACTTCTGGTCCGCCACAAGTCACTGCAGCTCACCGCACAACCGCACGGTAATGTAGGTTTGTTCAAGCATTGGGGATGCGGCAATTATGTCACTTCCATCATAACATAGACTTTCATTGACCTGCAGTGTGGTGTGGTAAAATTATTGCACCGCACCGCTTTATTGTTAAACCACCCTGAGAGGTTTTTACCCTTGTGGATCAGAGCAATTTTTACCTGTCAAATCTCCATCTATTCATTGGCCAATAACTTTATCACCACTAATCACAACAAAATGATCTATATCTTGATTTGTTTTTTATGCTACCAATAAGGCTTTCTTTGGGTGGTATGTTTTGCTAAGAATTATTATTTTATATGCATTTCAAAGGGAACAATAAGAAAAAAAATGGAAAAAAAAATCATTATTTCTCCATTTTCAGCCATTATAGTTTTAAAATAATACGAGCTGCTGTAATTTAAACCCACCTATTTAATTTGTTAATTTGTCCTGGTTATTACAACATTTAAAATATTTCCCTAGTACATTGTATGATGACAATATTTTATTTGGAAATAAAGTTGTTTTTTTTTTCATTTTGTGTCCATCAGTAATTACAAGCCTTTTTTTTTTTAAACAAGACAAAACAAAAATAAAGTTATACTCTTTTAAGATCTGCATATATATAAAATCGTGTGTGTGTGTGTGCGTGCGTGTGCGTGCGTGCATGCGTGTGTGTGTGTGTGTGTGTGTGTGTATGTGCCACGATCACTCAAAAACGGCTTGACTGATTTCAATGAAACTTAGTATACAGATCCCTTACTACCTGGGATGATATGTTCTGGGGATCTCGTGTCCCCTCTGCACACATGGGCGGAGCTACAAACAGCTAATCAGATTTCACTCATTCATGTCAATGGAAAAAAATTTAACTTGGCACAGTTGGTCACTTGATGACCGAGGTTACATATCCAAGAAAAGTGGGTGGAGCATAAAACAGCCAATCAAATTTTAGCCATTCATTTTAAATGGGAAAATGTAAACTGCAGCCATTCTTACACTGTTAGTCGCAGGAGTCTCAAACTTTTCACAGTTGTTCACTGGGTGAATGGGATTAATATTCAGGAAAGTGGATGGAGCCTACAGCAGCTAATCAAATTTCATCTATTGATTTTCAAGGGACATATTTAAACTGCTGCCATTCTTACACTGCTAACGGCAAAAGCTTCAAACTTGCTACAGTCGGCCATTGGGTGACTGGGGTTCAAATGCACTAAAAGGGGTGGAGCCATAAACAGCCAAGCAGATTTCTTTGCTGGAAAACTGCTTCCATTCACACATTTTTGATGCCAGGAACCTGAAAGCTCACAAACTTGGTCATTGAGATACAGTGTGTCAAGGTTGCTTTAAAAAAGTGGGCAGAGCCAAACCCACATTTTACTGGGGAAATATAAACTGAAGCCATTCTTACACTGTTAATGGCAGGGTTCTCAACTTTGCACAGTTAGTCAATGGGTGAATGGCATATATATTCAGGAGAGTGGGTGGAGCCTACAACAGCCAATTAAAATTAACCTGTTGATTTTCAAAGGGAATATTTACATTGCTGCCTTTCTTACACTCTTAATGGCAGAGGCCTCAAACCTGGTACAGTCGATCATTGGGTGACTGGGGGTTCTGAAAATCGGGCAGAGCCACAAACAGCCAAACAGATTTGTTTAATTTCTATGGGAATATACAAATTATTGATGCCAAGGACCCCCAAAGCTCATAAACTTGGTCACTGAGTTTTTTGTGTGTTGGGGTTAGAAAAAGGGGCAGAGCCGGGGGCGTGGCCTGCGAGTGAAGGAAGACGGACGCACGCTAAGAAAGCTCCCGCTGAAGCCTGGCTTAAGCAACCCTCAGCATGTCCCAGACCGGTCAACCGACTCACACAGAGACAGAGGAGATGTCCTTGGACCAAGACGCTTCTAAGAAGCGGAAAAAAACCAGCAGAAGCCGCAGAAAGTAACGGACTTCTTTGCCCCTCTGGCGCAACAGCGAGCCCAAAATGGCGCCGGCCCGGCGAACATGCCTTCATCCAGCCCGGACGATCCAGAGAGCTCAACCCAGCGGGATGGAACAGGAGAGAACTTATCATCCCCAGACACCTCATCTCCGTTCCAAAGTCCGGCGAAATCTCACCCCAGAAGAGATGCTGAGCAGAGCAGCGATAACATGGTAAGCGGCACCCACCTTGCAGGCACCTCCTGCAGACAAGAAATAGCCCAGTTCCCCATGGAGGCCTTCCCGGCGTCTGACCAAACTGCCTCCCAATCTTATATAAAGGACATCCTCCTTACTTTTAAATCATCTCTAATGGCAGATATAGCCTCCCTTACAAGGGAGCTACATTCCGAACTGGCAGTTCTAGGAGACAGGGTACATAGATCGGAGGGAAAGATTTCTGAACTTATCCAAGAACACAACAAAATGGTGGAAGTTTCAGAAACCCAGAATTCTGACATAGACTGGCTGAAATACAAATCAGCAGATATGGAGGACAGGAGCAGACGGAATAACCTTAAGTTTAGGGGTATTCCAGAAACCATAACCACCAAAGAAATTAAACCCTTTTTGCAAGCAATGGTGAAAGCAGCTCTCCCGGACACACAAGACATAGAGCTAACTATTGACCGCGCACACCGCCTAAAAGAGGATCTAACATCAGTAATAAGGAAAGAGGGAGCACTCCCGGCTCCTTACTCTCACATTCAAGTCTTTTCAGACCTCTCTCCGTTTACTTTGCAGTTAAGGAGAGAGCTCCAACCCTTTACCAAGGCACTACAAGCTCTCCAAATTCAGTATAAATGGGGTTTCCCCACCAAGCTGATGTTCTCCTACCGAAACAGACTATACTCCATTACCTCAACCGACTCTGGTAACAAGCTGTTTAAACAACTCCAACTTCAGTTCCCGGAGGACTCCAGACGCCCAGAGAACTCCTCAGCCCCCACTAAACTTGCCTTGGTCTGGCACACAAAAAAATAAGCGTGTTTTTCAGGCTAGAGCGGGGTACTTCACCCGGTTGTTTTCCTTCAAGTGGCCAAATTCACCAGACCCATCTCAGGCCAACTTACTATAACTATTTTCCATCTCCCCCCACACCCATCTCGTGTGGATCTCGGAACTGTACCACACGGCAACCACTTTTACAAGTGTTCACTTAAGGTTGAATTAGGTTGAATTAGTCCAAATGTTTGTAAAGTCTGTACGTTATTTTAGTTCAGTTAAGATGTTTTTCTCCTCTTCAGTTCTCTATGTACAAATGTATATGATGTATCACCTTCTATGCGCTCATAAAACTACAGGCCCTCTACATAAGGTTTCCCCCATCCACCAGCTCAACAAATCAGCCATACCAGAGAAATGTCTTTAAAAATATCATCCCTCAATGTGAGGGGGTTAAACTCTCCAGTAAAAAGAAATTGGTTCTGGAAGGAAGTGCAGTCTCAGGCAGCCCAAATAGTGACAGCACAAGAAACACACCTCCTTGCCAAAGACACTCACTTATGTCATAATAACAAATTTTCCACCATCCTCCATAGCACATTTTCTAAAAAAAAAAGAGGAGTACTCCTGGCCTTCCATAATGACTTATATCCCCTTCCCAAACTATTATTGATGACAAGGGTTGATATATTATCTTTGTAGGACTAATCAACAAGTTTACTCTAGTGGCATTATATGCTCCAAACCAGGGACAAAAAAGCTTTATGCAGAAATTATGTGTTCAAGTAAACAAGGTCTGAAGTGGCAGAGTTCTGTGGGCCGGGGACTTTAACGCAATCATCTCAGATCTAGACTCCTCCTCTACAAACACCAAAAAGGCTATATTCATAGATAAACAAATTAGATGGAACAACCTATATGACCCGTGGAGGATACAACATAGCAATGAACGTGACTACACACACTTTTCCCAGGTCCACAGAACTTTCTCACGGATTGACCGGTTCCTAGTAGACAAAGTATTGTTACAGGAAGTCATTTCCACCTCCATCAGGTCAGGACTCTGTCAGATCACGCACCTATCCACATATGTATCACATTAGACACTCAACAACAAAAACCTTACTTTTGGAGATTAAATAGCTCGCTACTGGTAGATGAGGTATTCATGTCTGCGTTCAGGGAGGAAATCCAAGAATTTTTCCAATTAAACTCAGGAACTGAAATAGGCCTAACTTCAATATGGGCAGCTCATAAGGCCTTTGCCAGAGGCATCCTCATTAAACAAGGAGCAACGGTAAAAAAAAGAGCCAAAATTTATGAAGACCTGATGTATCAAATTGAAACAAAAGAAAAACTTTTTAAACAATCCCCCTCCACAGAGATAGAAAAAGACCTTTTCCACCTACGCGAAAAACTTAGATTACACTTAAACCACAATTATGAGTTTCTACTCCAGAAAGCAAATCTAAACTATTACTCGCAAGGGAACAAACCTAGCAAACTCTTAGCCAAAATGCTCAAACATAGAGCCGCCAAATCAAAAATACACTCGATGATAAACCCAAACACTAAACAAACAGTGTCCAACCCAAAGGATATCGCCAAACTTTTTAGGGACTATTATGCCAAGTTATACAATATCAATTCAGACCCCTCTACAGTTCAACCCTCCGAAATTATTATCAACAATTTCCTAGCCTCTATACAACTCCCCAAACTATCCACTACACAATTAAACACCTTAAACTGCCCGTTCTCCGACATAGAGATCAAGAAAACAATTCAGCAACTCAAACTTAACAAAGCACCTGGACCTGATGGGTTCGCTAACGAATACCTGAAAGCTCTCTCAGACATCTTAACCCCACACATGACCACCCTATTTAATTCCTTTGCGGAAGGTCTACCTATACCAAAATAATTTTTAGAAGCAGTCATTACGGTTATACCCAAACCAGGCAAAGATACATCAGACCCGGCAAATTTCAGACCCATCTCTCTCCTGAACGCAGACATGAAGCTCTATGCAAAAATTCTGGCCAACCGCCTTATGCCGGTCACACCCTCCCTTCTGGACTATGACCAAGTGACATTCACAAGAGGCAGACAGGCAACAGACGGTACGAGAAGAATGATAAACCTACTCAGTCATGTGGAGATCTGTCGAACGCCTTCTCTGCTCCTAACGTTGGATGCGGAGAAGGCGTTCGACAGAGTACATTGGAAATTCCTTAAAGAAACACTAATCAAATTTGGCTTCCAAGGCCCTATCCAAACGGCAATCATGGCCTTATACTCCTTTCCTTCAGCTAGAGTCAACGCAACAGGGTTCATATCAGACCCCTTTGATATAACTAACGGAACCAGACAGGGGTGTCCCCTATCTCCCATTATCTTTGTGCTGATCATGGAAACAGTTGCACAAAAAATCAGATCAAATCCCAAGATCAGGGGAATTAAAATTGGTAACTCCCACCATGTTATAAATTTATTCGCAGATGATGTGGCGTTGATCCTGACAGATCCCTTGACCTCTCTGGTGCAGGTAATAAAAGAGTTGACGGCCTTTTCAGAGGCCTCGTATTACAAGTTGAATCAACACAAGTCTGTAATACTAGGCCTCAATATCTCCCATTCTCAAAAAGAGGAGATTTCCAATGAATTTCATTTCCCTTGGGCCGAGTCAGAGGTGCCATACCTCGGCATCAAACTAACTGCCAAAATGAAAAATTTGTTTACTAGCAACTATGTCCCCTTACTCGACAATATTAGAAAGGAATGTTCAGAAATGTCTAAAGTATGGTTAAGCTGGTCTGGACGTATTGTGTCATTCAAAATGTTTATATTGCCCAAAATCCTATATGTATTAAGGACTGTCAATGTTCCACTGCGTAAAACCTTTCTAATGGACTTGAAAAAATGTATAAATAACTATGTGTGGAAGGGTAAAAAAATATGTGTCCCCTATAAGGTTATGACTCAGCCTAGAAAATCAGGAGGAATGGGTCTCCCTTCTCTTGAAGCCTATTATTATGCTGCCTCCTTAGACTTAGCTAAACATTGGTGGAACAGCCCCACCCAAAACACGTGGGTGCAGGGGAGGACTGGCCCAGGGGCCGCCCGAATCTTAAGCAATTAGGGCCAGCCGCTGCTATACGCAGCAGCCGCAGACATACCACAGGTGACAGGTTCGCAGTGGGGATCGCAACCGCATGCGATATTTCCCGGCAAGTTGAAGTATCCAATCAGAGAAGGGGCCGAGGCGGCCGGCCATGGTGTGCCCTTGTGCGTGGCTGCGCCTGCGGTGGATGTGAGCGGCACAAGGACACAAATAGCTTAGGTCCTCTCTGGCCCGATGGGTTGACCCTGCTTGACTCCGCCCCCGCCTGGAGCCATTTCCGCCCGCAACGTGCTGCTGTGCCTGCGGTGTCATCGGAGTGAGCTGTCTCACTCTTCAGCTTTCTGTGCTGGGGGGGCTGGGGGCCTGGAGCTGTGGCTACAAGTGGCTGGCTGGCCTGGCTGGAGGAGTCGGACACAGTCCTCCCCTGTGCTGCTGTGCCTGAGGTGTCGTCGGAGTGAGCTGTCTCACTCTTCAGCTTTCTGTGCTGGGGGGGCTGGGGGCCTGGAGCTGAGGCTACGAGTGGCTGGCTGTCCTGGTTGGAGGAGTCGGACACTCTGGGGGCTGGGAGTCGGAGATGCCACCTATAGCTGCTTGCTGCTGTGGAGGAGGAGGAGGTGTAGGACTGAGGAGACAGGAGGATAGAGGAGGTCGGGTCCAGGTCGCCAGAGGAGAAGGTGGTTTTTATAAATTTTGTTTCTGTACTTCTTCTCCCTTCTTGTCACTGAGTTACTCACACTTTGCTGCCTGCCTGCTACTGCTGTCAAATTCAATTCTCTGCCCAGGCCAGTGCCCTCTGAGTTTTTTTGTGTGTGATAATCATCCCCATTCTGACCCTGGCCTGAGGGGGAACGTTTTTTCTTCTTGTGGTGTGATTGGCGGCAGGGGAAGGGGGAGGCAGGCAGTTAGGCACTGTCAAACAGGTAGTTGGAGGGGGGGGGGGGTGGGTAGGTGTCAGACAAGTAGTTTGTATGGTGGGTGGGCAGGAGTGGGGTTAGGCATCACCAGGTAGGTAGGTTTGTGTGTGTGTGGGGGGGGGATTGTTTAAAGGAGTTATCAGGCATTTTTAATGAAATAAGTGCTACTTACCCGGGGCTTCCTCCAGCCCCACGCTCCCAGCATGTCCCTCACCGCAGCTCTGCAGTCAGCCATTCGCTGCCGCTGCCTCCCAGTCCCCGGCGATGGCACCAGTCCGACCTGGATGTCGGCCTGTACTGCGCCTGTGCAAGCAGCACTGTCAATCACCGCCACATGGACCGGAGCGTATTGTGCAGGCGCAGTAGTTCTGCGTCTGCACAGTACGCTCTGGTCGATGTGGCGGTGATTGACAGCGCCACTCGCACAGGCACAGTTATCGCCGGGGGCTGGGAGGCAGCGGCAGCGAACAGCTGACTGCAGAGCTGCAGCGAGGGACATGATGGGAGCTTGGGGCTGGACGAGCCCTGGGTAAGTAGCACTTATTTTCATTAAAAAAAAAAAGCCTGATAACTCCTTTAAGGTTAGGCATCAGACACAGACAAGACAAGACAAGACAAATAACATTTATATTGCGCTTTTCTCCTTGCGGACTCAAAGCGCCAGAGCAGAGCAGCAGCCACTAGGGCGCGCTCTATTGGCAGTAGCAGTGTAAGGGAGACTTGCCAAAGGTCTCCTACT